>NC_067125.1:1857757-2157757 GCF_021347895.1 Acanthochromis polyacanthus | reverse complement strand
GTGAACTGTGTCAACCAAACCATCAAAAACATGGATAATTTCACCTCCAAGTAGTAAAAACTGAACATTAATGTACCAAAATGTTGTCTGAAACAAAAGCTTCAATGTGTTTTAACATGTTAATGACATGTATGTTCCATTTCAACACCATTAAAACAGAGAATTTAGTCTTTCTGAGTCTGGAAATTCTGGTTTTCTTCAAAAGTCCCAAATATCTGATGGTTAAATGTCTAGATGTTGGTGTTCATAGAGGTCTAGGTGTTCATAGAGGTCTAGGCGTTCATAGAGGTCGAGGCGTTCATAGAGGTCTAGGTGTTCATAGAGGTCTAGATGTTCACAGGGGTCTAGGTGTTCATAGAGGTCTAGATGTTCATAGGGGTCTAGGTGTTCATAGGGGTCTAGGTGTTCATAGAGGTCTAGGTGTTCATAGAGGTCTAGGTGTTCATAAAGGTCTAGGTGTTCATAGAGGTCTAGGCGTTCATAGAGGTCTAGGCGTTCATAGAGGTCTAGGCGTTCATAGAGGTCTAGGTGTTCATAGAGGTCTAGGTGTTCATAGAGGTCTTGATGTTCACAGGGGTCTAGATGTTCATAGAGGTCTAGATGTTCATAGGGGTCTAGGTGTTCATAGGGGTCTAGGTGTTCATAGAGGTCTAGGTGTTCATAGAGGTCTAGGTGTTCATAAAGGTCTAGGTGTTCATAGAGGTCTAGGCGTTCATAGAGGTCTAGGCGTTCATAGAGGTCTAGGCGTTCATAGAGGTCTAGGTGTTCATAGAGGTCTAGGTGTTCATAGAGGTCTAGGTGTTCATAGAGGTCTAGATGTTCACAGGGGTCTAGATGTTCATAGAGGTCTAGATGTTCATAGGGGTCTAGGTGTTCATAGGGGTCTAGGTGTTCATAGAGGTCTAGGTGTTCATAGAGGTCTAGGTGTTCATAAAGGTCTAGGTGTTCATAGAGGTCTAGGCGTTCATAGAGGTCTAGGCGTTCATAGAGGTCTAGGCGTTCATAGAGGTCTAGGTGTTCATAGAGGTCTAGGTGTTCATAGAGGTCTAGGTGTTCATAGAGGTCTAGATGTTCACAGGGGTCTAGATGTTCATAGAGGTCTAGATGTTCATAGGGGTCTAGGTGTTCATAGGGGTCTCGGTGTTCATAGGGGTCTAGGTGTTCATAGAGGTCTAGGTGTCCATAGAGGTCTAGGTGTTCATAAAGGTCTAGGTGTTCATAAAGGTCTAGGTGTTCATAGAGGTCTAGGTGTTCATAAAGGTCTAGGTGTTCATAGAGGTCTAGGTGTTCACAGAGGTCTAGGTGTTCATAGAGGTCTAGGTGTTCATAAAGGTCTAGGTGTTCATAGAGGTCTTGGTGTTCATAGAGGTCTAGGTGTTCATAGAGGTCTAGGTGTTCATAGAGGTCTAGGTGTTAGTGTTCATCTAAACTTCCTGGTATCGTGTAGATCTGGTCAGGTTTCAGGAATACTCTGTTCACTCTGCACACATCTGTGCTTTCATTCTGTAAAACAGGTCCAGCGGTTTATTTGTAGCTGCTGAAGCTTTCAGAGGATAAAAGCTTTGAGCTGTAAACCGAGGCAGAAGCAGATGATAGTGACCTGACCTCGACCCTCCCACTGGGACCAGCATCCACAATCTGAGTCCAGCTTTTAGAGAAAATACATTCAGAGATCCTTCAGAACAACCAACAAAAACACTGCAGCTGTTAATAATGCACACCTCAGTTACATGTTACACAAATCAGAGCCTCAGACAGCCGCAGTGATTGGACGGCACGTCTGTAATAAAATACCTGCAGAGTATTTACATATTTATAACAGTCTGTATATTCAGTTATATATAGATTATATCATGAAATACCTGCAGAGTATGTAATGTATTTAAAGTACAATTTATTATGTGATTTTTAGAAATGCTTTCCGTTTTCAGTTTTTATGAATTGTAACTTTAATTTTGTCCTAACTTAATATTAACAATTGATGATTCATTTCATCTAATGATGCCGCCACCGCCATGCTTCATGTCATGATTCTCAGGGAAAATTTTACTGAGATTTAGTTCATATTAAATGGAATCACTTGGAAGTCTTTTCGACATTTTTCAGAACCATGCAGTCACATTTCTCCACCGTTTCACTTCAGACACATTAAACTATAACGCCACTGTTGATTATAGTCGTTCATTTCAGTCCAAATGTTGGCGCCGTAGGACAGAAAATCAGAAGCTCTCAGTTCGATCTGAAGCTGCTCTGACTCCCTGGATGTGTGTTTACAATAAACAAAATGAATTAAACATTTTTATTCCATGCACTTTCCAACGCAATAAAAGCTGCAGGGCATGGACATAACAAAGCGAAACAAATGGAAATGGACTCAACGGTGTGTGTGTTTGTATGCATGTATGTGTGTAAATGTGTGTGACGGTGTGTGTGTGTGTGTGTGTGTGTGTGTGTGTGTGTGTTCCCCTTCTATAAAGCTCACTTTATGTGCAGATTCACAGGAGCCTGTGATTTTCTTATTTATGAGAAACATCATTTACCGTAGAGCTGACAGTGTGTGTGTGTGTGTGTGTGTGTGTGTGTGTGTGTGTGTGTGTGTGTGTGTGTGTGTGTGTGTGTGTGTGTGTGTGTGTGTGTGATTTATTTTGTTACACTCCAGCGTGAAGCTGCAGAGTTCATTGATTACCAGCTGCAGCCTTTCGTTTCTGGATGGATCGTCCTGATGGACTGTTCGCTTCAGACTGAACCTTTAAGGAAGAACAGCAGCAGTCTGCATGTCTTCATCACATCTCGACTGTACATACCAGAACAAACCTCCTCCATCTTCTACAAGTCCAGGAGTCATACTATCTGCTCTGTGATAAACAGAAAATATCCTCGACAACATCTGCAAAGTCTCCTGTAAACACACCAGAGCTAGGTGAAAGGTGGAACAGGTGAGGAAGGAAGTGAAAATGAACCGGGATATGGCAGAGCTAGATCTCCATGGTAACTGATGCTGAGGAACTAGATCTCCATGGTAACTGACGCTGAGGAGCTAGATCTCCATGGTAACTGATGCTGAGGAGCTAGATCTCCATGGTAACTGATGCTGTGGAGCTAGAGCTCCATGGTAACTGATGCTGAGAAGCTAGATCTCCATGGTAACTGATGCTGTGGAGCAAGATCTCCATGGTAACTGATGCTGAGGAGCTAGATCTCCATGGTAACTGATGCTGTGGAGCTAGATCTCCATGGTAACTGATGCTGTGGAGCTCGATCTCCATGGTATCTGATGCTGAGAAGCTAGATCTCCATGGTATCTGATGCTGAGGAGCTCGATCTCCATGGTAACTGATGCTGAGGAGCTAGATCTCCATGGTAACTGATGCTGAGGAGCTAGATCTCCATGGTAACTGATGCTGTGGAGCTAGATCTCCATGGTATCTGATGCTGAGGAGCTAGATCTCCATGGTAACTGATGCTGAGGAGCTAGATCTCCATGGTAACTGATGCTGAGGAGCTAGATCTCCATGGTAACTGATGCTGAGGAGCTAGATCTCCATGGTAACTGATGCTGTGGAGCTAGATCTCCATGGTATCTGATGCTGAGAAGCTAGATCTCCATGGTAACTGATGCTGAGGAGCTACACACGTGGACAAAATTGTTGGTACCCCTCCGTTAAAGAAGGAAAAACCCACAATTCTCACTGAAATCACTTGAAACTCACAAAAGTAACAATAAATAAAAATTTATTGAAAATTAAATAATCAAAATCAGCCATCACTTTTGAATTGTTGATTAACATAATTATTTAAAAAACAAACTAATGAAATAGGGCTGGACAAAAATGATGGTACCCATAACTTAATATTTTGTTGCACAACCTTTTGAGGCAATCACTGCAATTAAACGATTTCTGTATTTGTCAATGAGCGTTCTGCAGCTGTCAACAGGTATTTTGGCCCACTCCTCATGAGCAAACAGCTCCAGTTGTCTCAGGTTTGATGGGTTTCTTCTCCAAATGGCATGTTTCAGCTCCTTCCACATATGTTCAATGGGATTCAGATCTGGGCTCATAGAAGGCCACTTTAGAATAGTCCAACGCTTTTCTCTCAGCCATTCTTGGGTGTTTTTGGCTGTGTGTTTTGGATCGTTGTCCTGTTGGAAGACCCATGACCTGCGACTGAGACCAAGCTTTCTGACACTAGGCAGCACATTTCTCTCCAGAATGCCTTGATAGTCTTCACATTTCATCGTACCTTGCACACTTTCAAGACACCCTGTGCCAGATGCAGCAAAGCAGCCCCAAAACATTACTGAGCCTCCTCCATGTTTCACCGTAGGGACAGTGTTCTTTTCTTCGTATGCTTGGTTTTTGAGTCTATGAACATAGAGTTGATGTGCCTTACCAAAAAGCTCCAGTTTGGTCTCATCTGTCCAAAGGACATTCTCCCAGAAGCTTTGTGGCTTGTCAACATGCATTTTTGCAAATTCCAGTCTGGCTTTTTTATGAGTTTTTTTCAGCAGTGGTGTCCTCCTTGGTCGTCTCCCATGAAGTCCACTTTGGCTCAAACAATGACGAATGGTGCGATCTGACACTGATGTACCTTGGCCTTGGAGTTCACCTTTAATTTCTTTGGAGGTTGCTCTGGGCTCTTTGGATACAATTCCAACGATCCGTCTCTTCAATTTGTCATCAATTTTCCTCTTGCGGCCACGTCCAGGGAGGTTGGCTACTGTCCCGTGGGTCTTGAACTTCTGAATAATATGAGCCACTGTTGTCACAGGAACTTCAAGCTGTTTAGAGATGGTCTTATAGCCTTTACCTTTAAGATGTTTGTCTATCATTTTTTTTCAGATGTCCTGGGACAATTCTCTCCTTCGCTTTCTGTTGTCCATGTTCAGTGTGGTACACACCTTTTCACCAAACAGCAGGGTGACTACTTGTCTCCCTTTAAATAGGCAGACTGACTGATTATGAGTTTGGAAACACCTGTGATGTCAATTAAATGACACACCTGAGTTAATCATGTCACTCTGGTCAAATAGTTTTCAATCTTTTATAGAGGTACCATCATTTTTGTCCAGGCCTGTTTCATTAGTTTGTTTTTTAAAATAATTATGTTAATCAACAATTCAAAAGTAATGGCTATTTTGGATTATTTAATTTTCAATAAATTTTTATTTATTGTTACTTTTGTGAGTTTCAAGTGATTTCAGTGAGAATTGTGGGTTTTTCCTTCTTTAACTGAGGGGTACCAACAATTTTGTCCACGTGTGTAGATCTCCATGGTAACTTTTGGTTCCTGATATTTCTCACATATTTCCTTTAAAATGGTCCTCAGAGTAAAACATTAGGTGAATGAGTGTTAAAACTTTCTGTCTTCTGTTAGTCACAGAGAAAGTCTTCTTCCTGAAGGGGCGGGGCCAACAGCAGCCACTCATTTAAAGCTACAGAAACTGAAACAGTTTCAAACAAAAACCACCATCATTTTCGTCTTTGTCATTTGTGGTCTCGTTTCTGTCGTTTTGTGTTTCATTCTTGTTGTTTTGTCTCATTTTGCTCATTTTGTGTCTCGTTTTAGTCATTTTGAACAAATTTTGTTGTTTTGTCTCATTTGAAGCTGAAAGTTTTGAAAAATGGATTCTGGGCCTCAACATGGAAGCTTTAATCCTTAAACTTCTAGTGTCAGAAAGTTTTCTTGGTGTTTTCAGCTGCATTCATGTGTCTCTGTTGCTATTATGTATTAAGTCCCAGCTAAGTCAAGTATCTGTCTCCACATGATGCTGATTCACATCCATCACCAGTTCTTCTCATAGTCTTTCATTCTTGGTTTTCATAGCAGATTTCTACTAAAAGAGTTTTTTCCACATCAGACTTCCATCGTCGTAAAACGATTTCATTCTGAGTTTCATCTAAACTTCAGAGGTAAAATACGTCCCTGGTCCTCAGATGAAGCTCCGTTGGGTCCATCTAAACGTCTCCACACTGTGATTTAAAGAGCTAGCCACAAACTCGAGCTCCTTATGAATCCACAAACATACAGAAATAACCGAGCAGACAGAAAGGACAAACTCACAAATTTAACTCCAGGTGACGTTTGTGTCTCACTGGGTGATAAAAATACTCTGAGAGTTTGTACAGATCAAAGCGTTTCAGAGGTTTTGGGTCTTTTTTGTCATTTGTGTCTGCTTTAGTCGTTTTGTGGCACTTATCGTTGTTTGTTTGTCCCATTTTAGTTGCTTCAGGTCCTGTTTTTTTTGTCATTTTGTGTCTTGTTTTTGTGTCGTTTTTGTCGTTTTGTCTCATTTTGGTTGTTTTGTGTCTCATTTTTGTTGTTTTGTGTCTCATTTTGCTATTTTTGTTCGCCATTTTGGTTGTTTTGTGTTTCATTTTGCTTGTTTTGTGTCTATTTTTGTCGTTTTGTGTCTCATTTTTGTCATTTTGTGTCTCATTTTGGTCGTTTTGTGTCTCATTTTGGTCGCTTTGTGTCTCATTTTGGTCGTTTTGTGTCTTATTTTTGTCATTTTGTGTCTCATTTTGGTTGTTTTGCGTCTTATTTTTTGTCGTTTTGCGTCTCATTTTGGTCGTTTTGTGTTTTATTTTTGTCGTTTTGTGTCTCATTTTGGTCGTTTTGTGTTTCATTTTGGTCGTTTTGTGTTTCATTTTGGTCGTTTTGTGTTTCATTTTGGTCGCTTTGTGTCTCATTTTTGTCATTTTGTGTCTCATTTTGGTCGTTTTGTGTTTCATTTTTTGCCGTTTTGTGTCTCATTTTGGTCGTTTTGTGTTTCATTTTTGTCGTTTTGTGTCTCATTTTGGTCGTTTTGTGTTTCATTTTGGTCGTTTTGTGTCTCATTTTGGTTGTTTTGTGTCTTATTTCTGTCGTTTTGTGTCTCATTTTGGTCGTTTTGTGTTTCATTTTGGTCATTTTGTGTCTCATTTTGGTCGTTTTGTGTCTCATTTTTGTCATTTGTCATTTTATTCTGGTCCCCTACATAACAATGACGGGTTATTTAGGGACCAGATCAGATCCTGGTCAGACGGCCATCCCACTCCTTCCTCTCCTTCTAGTCAGAGCGGCTGTGGATGGAGGAGGCTGCAGGACTTTCCTCTGGAGGAGTCGGTGTTCTCCGTCCACCGGCCGCCCACCTTCCTTCTCGTCTCTGTTCTGCTCGGTCGCTCAGCGTTCGCCTGGAGCTCTCTGACACCGAGCTGCAGACCGACGTGGGACTTCCTGCTTCTCTCACTTTGTTTGGAAATTAATTAGTTTCCTGTCATTCCTCTGTCAGCCCAAAACAAGTTTCCATTTCACAACACGGCCAAAACCCTGAAGGGCAGGAAAACGACACGACGTGTAATAAAGGAGAAAAAGATGCTGCCGTCAACCATGTCTGTGAAGCGAGGAGGCAGAGAGGCTTTAACCTGCAGATCCACTAAAACACAGGATTTTTTTCTTTTATTTATTGTGTGCTTCAATGATTCCAGAGTTCTAGAAGTCGTTATAAACTGAAGGCTGCCGTCATAAACATGGTCTCTGCTTGTAAAATAAACTGTAGTTCATCTTTAATTTCCTTAGATGTGATGAATCAACAACTCACAAGTGATCCAAAATGACAAAAAACATCCAAAATGACCTAAAAATGGCTTAAAAGTAGTTCAAAATGTTTTAAACCACCATTTAAAATGGTGCCAAAATGTCTCAGATTTGTTCAACAATTGGTCCAAATGACAAAAATTTAGTCCCTAATTAAAAAACATGGTTAAAAATTACTTAAAATTGGTCCAAAATGGTTTATAATTTGCCCAAGATGACTCAAATTTGTCTAAAGTGGCAAAAAAATTGGTTCAAAATAGCTGAAGATTTTCCCAAAAAGATTAAAAATTATTCAAAAATGACAAAAAAAAAAGTTCAGAATTACCAAAAATGTGTCCAAAATGATACTGCCACCTCCATGCTTGACGGTAGGGAGCAGAAACCAGAAGAACTGAACTAGTTATTTTGTGTCTTGTTTTAGTCATTTTGTGTCTTGTTATTATCATTTTGTCCCGTTTTTGTTGTTTTGTGTCTCGTTTTTGTTGTTTTGTGTCTCGTTTTTGTTGTTTTGTGTCTTGTTTTTGTCATTTTGTTTCTCGTTTTGGTTATTTTGGGTCTCATTTTGGTCGTTTTGGGTCTCGTTTTGGTTGTTTTGTGTCTTGTTTTAGTCGTTTTGTGTCTCATTTTTGTCATTTTATGTCTTGTTTTAGTCATTTTCTGTCTCGTTTTTGTCATTTTGTGTCTCGTTTTTCACCTTTAAATTCATTTTAAAGGCAGACAGACGACACGGTAAATAGCATTTTCTCTACAAGTCCAACTTTATCTGAGAACTTTCATGTCTTTTCATTTATTTCTGACTCGTTGCCCCTCTAAATGTAAATTATCGCTCGTTTCCTGCCCTCGCCGCTTTGTAAATGCCACCCGAGCTGCAGATTACACATCGAGGTCTCCGCCCCCAGATCCATTTTCCATTTGTTCGGCTGAAAACACGAGTGCTCCATCAACGTACGAGTCGCCGCCGGATGCCAAATGCCACTTGTTAAACAATGAGCGGAGGCTGGGAATGGTTAGAGCAAACAGCCGGGATCAGAGGAACTGCTGAGGAACCGATGAACAACCAGCAGGAACCTGGTGGGAAAGTAAAGATCATCACCTTTATTTACAGTGTGACATTAATGAGCAGCCTCTTTACCTCTACTGACTGGAAGTTCAGGAAACGTTCAGTAACATCTGACAGATGCTCCAAAATATCCAAAAATGAGGATTTAGCAACTTTTACACAACAGAAAGAGAGAGAAAACAACTAGACAGAGACAGAAAACGACTAGACAGAGACAGAAAACGACTAGAAAGAGAGAGAAAACGACTAGAAACAGACAGAAAACGACTAGAAAGAGAGAGAAAACGACTAGAAAGAGAGAGAAAACAACTAGACAGAGACAGAAAACGACTAGAAACAGACAGAAAATGACTTTTGTAGAATTTTCTGGTCATTTTCTGTCATATTTTGCTTTGCCTCTGGTTGTTTTTTGTCTTGCTTTGGTATTTTGTTTTGTTTTTGCATTTTTTTGGCCTCATTTTGGTTGCTTTGTCTATAATTGGTCACATTTTGCCTCTTTTTGTGTTTTGTTGGTCTTATTTTGGTCCTTTTCTGTCATATTTTGCTTCGCCTTTGGTTGTTTTTGTTTTGTCTTCATCTTGATAACTTTTGAAGAATTTTTTAACATTTCTGATGGAAAAGCAATGTTTAGTCTCGTTTTGGTTGTTTGTGTCTCATATTGAACAGTTTTCTCTATTTTTAGTCACATTTTGCCTCTTTTTCTTTTTTGCAATTTTTTGGTCTAGTTTTGATTATTTAAAATCATTTTTGCTGCATCTTTGGTTGTTTACTGTCTTGCTTTCTTAACTTTTTGTCCATTTTGGGTCAATTTTGTCATATTGTGTCTATTTTTGTTGTTTTTTGGTCTTTTTTTGGTAATTTTGGAAAGGCTACATCATATTTTGCTTTGTCTTTGGTTGCTTTATTGTCATATTTTGGTAATTTTTTTGTCTTTTTGGTCATATTTTGCATTTTTTTTGTAGTTTGTTTTCTTGTTTTGGTAATTTGGGTTTCATTTTCTCTGTTTTTGGTTTGTATTTGTGGACGTTGTCGATGCAATAAAACGTTAATTCCGCTGCAGGAAATGTGGAACAAATGGGGGCAAATATGAGCAAACGTCCAAAGAAAGCTGCAGATGATCACCATTTTAAATATTTGCAGCAAACAGGATGTTTTATAAATAATCCTCCGTTCCTCCAACAGGACGTTTTATTAGTAATAATCTGGTTAAATACGAGGCTTCAGCCCAACGGGACGTTTTATTAGAAACAAGAAGCCGACTGAAACCTGAGATCTGATTAGTGCAGTGACGACTCACTACGGCATGACGGGCGCATGCATCTTATCCGGAACATTCCCAGAATAAATTAGGGCTTTAATGGGAAGAGGCGTTCCCTGACCATCCTCTGCAGACGCCTCGTCCTTCACAGCGTCCTTCAGAAAAGTTCTCAGCTCCATCCTGCTGCTGCTGCTGGATTCATCCCATCTGACATCATACATGAAGCACGATTCATCATTCCAGCGTGTTTGTGGTCTAACATCAGCCTCAGTACTTAACAGAATGAGTCCCTTAACCAGGAGGAACAGAAAAAGCGCTACGGTCACATTTGAGGTGGATCTCAGTGATCCAGATCTGATCAGAGGAGGAGATACACTCTGAGTCAGATTCATCAAATGGAAAAACTCACCTGACAATTAAAGCTAAGCTAAGCCAAGCTAACATAAGACAAGATTAAAAAAAAAAGCAAAGATAAGATGAGATGAGATGAGATGAGATGAGATGAGATGAGATGAGATAAGATAAAAGATAAATAGATATAGATTTTAAAAAGCCATGATAAAATCAGCTAAGCTAAGCTAAGGTAAGATAAGCTAAGCCAAAATAAGATGAGCTAAGCTCAACAAAGAATATAAGACAAGATAAACTAAGCTAAGATAAAATAAGCTAAGCCAAGCTAAGCTAAAATAAGATAAGCTACAATAAATGGTAAAGGTTGTTTTGTGTCTCTTTGCGGTTGTTTTGTGTCTCTGTGGTTGTTTTGTGTCTCTTTGTGGTTGTTTTGTGTCTCTGTGGTTGTTTTGTGTCTCTTTGGGGTTGTTTTGTGTGTCTTTGTGGTTGTTTTGTGTCTCTTTGGGGTTGTTTTGTGTTTCTTTGGGGTTGTTTTGTGTCTCTGTGGTTGTTTTTTGTTTCTTTGGGGTTGTTTTGTGTCTCTTTGTGGTTGTTTTGTGTTTCTTTGGGGTTGTTTTGTGTTTCTTTGGGGTTGTTTTTTGTTTCTTTGGGGTTGTTTTGTGTCTCTGTGGTTGTTTTGTGTCTCTTTGTGGTTGTTTTGTGTCTCTTTGTGGTTGTTTTGTGTTTCTTTGGGGTTGTTTTGTCTCTTTGTGGTTGTTTTTGTTTCTTTGTGGTTGTTTTGTGTCTCTTTGTGGTTGTTTTGTGTTTCTTTGGGGTTGTTTTGTCTCTTTGTGGTTGTTTTTTGTTTCTTTGTGGTTGTTTTGTGTCTCTGTGGTTGTTTTGTGGTTCTTTGGTATTGTTTTGTGTTATCTTGGGATTGTTTTGTGTCCTTTCATGCTAATTTTATGTCTGTTTTTGTTAGTTTTGTGTATTTTATTGTGTGTAATTCAACAGAACAAGAAAATTCTGTAAGTTAACAATAAATTGTCCAAAACATTTCCATTTGTTCTGACAATTTCATTAGAGGATCAACAATTTTGGACATGAGATTTTCAGTAAAAGTGTAATAAAAGCATGTTAAATTCATGCCTAGCATCTCTAACTCAGTGTCTTATCACTTTTAACTGCTTATTTAAGTCCCTTCCAGCCTGAAGAATTGTCTCAGAAACATACAAATTCACCACAACTCCAGCTTTGAAAGCTGCAGATCGGACCGTCAGGAGCCACATTCAGCGGAGGAGGGTGGATCTGCAGCTGTGTCGGTGTGTGTTTGTGTGTGTTTGTGTGTGTTTGTGTGTGTAAACATGTCGTTGCATCATCAGGTTGGGTTTGTGCGTCGCTGCTGGATGATGTGAGCGAAGCTGACAGAGGATGTGATTCTCCTGCAGCTTTTATCAGCTGCAGCCTGAACGGAGGGAAATAACATCCCAGCTCCACACTGAGCTACATTACAGCCAAGCATCTGATATGTGTGAGTGGATTACATTAACCGAGCTCTATGCAGGCACGCGGCAGCACAGTTTATGTGCTAAAGCATCCACTAGAAACACTAAGAATGTGCAGCTGTGTGCTTCATATGCACACATATAAAAGATAAGACACTGTGTGAGAGATGAGAGGGATGACTCTGACACATTTTTATGTTTTTATTACACTTTTACTCAAAATCTCATGTCCAAAATTATTTATCCCCTCATGAAATTGTATTTTTTTAAAACAATTTGCTCTTAATTTGCAGATTTTTCTTGTTTAGTCAAATTACAGATAATAAGTCAGCCACAAAAACACATTAAAACACAACAACACACAAAAACACACTCTCAGTCCAGTTCTTTCTGTTTACGTCTCCCTCACTTCGTCAATTTTAATTTTAAATGTGTTCCTCAGCTCCTTTCTACCAAAGCCTAAATAACAACCAGCCAATCAGGAGCCTTCTTTTGGTCGCCATGACAGCGAGACATTAATGAAATCAAATGAATGGAGAGTGGATTTAAAACGGCAGGAAGACATTTATTAGAGGGAACTCTGTAAAGTATTTACATCAGTAATTAATGCTGGAACACCAAGAAAACTTTGTTTAAGAGTCTGAAATTCTTTCTACAAAGTAAAACCACGTGCAAAAGAAGATAACGTAGAAAACAACGTAGAAGATAACGTATGAAATAAGGTAGAAGATAATATAGAAATAATGTAGAAAAATAACGCAGATGATAATGTAGGAATGACATAGAAGATATCGCAAAAAATGACGTTGAAAAATAATGTCGATAAACAACGTAGGAAAGTAGCGTAGGAAAATAAGGTCGAAAAGTAACAGAAAATAACATAAAAAACGAGACAATATTGTAGAAAATAATGTAGAAACTAATGTAGAAAAAACGTAGAAAATGATCTGCTGACAGATTTAATTAACGCTGAAAAACAAAGAAAACTGATTTAATCATCTGAAATTCTTTCAAAGTAAAAGCCTGGAATGATTCTAACGAGCGTTCTGCTTCCCAGAAGCCCAGGAGTGAATTAATGCAGCCGCATCTGATGTGTTAGCTTCATACATGAGTCAGACGAGATGTTTTTACGCTGTGAGTGGAGCAGAATTAGGGTCAGGCAGGAATTTTAATCAGAGCAGGAAGCAGAACTGAAGCTGAAGCCCGGAGTTTATCAGCAGAAAAAGCTTTAAAGGGGAACTTCGGTTTTTTTCAACCTGGGGTCTGTTTTCATGTCATTTCATACATGTGAGTGATGGAGAAATGAATTTTCAACATAGCTCCAGTATTTAGCCAGGCAGGCAGCTCAGCAGCTCAGCTAGCAGCTCAGCTAGCTAAAAGTATGGGGCAACTAACGTGCTTTTTTTCTCACACTGACCGGCTCAGATAGTCTCAATGAGTGTCCCACAACATACTAGAGATGAGAAGTGAAGAAAACCTCCACATTATCTGGTGATCGCTCTTTGTTGTGGTCTGTATCCAAAGCTCAGGACGCTACAAAGCAAATCTCGTTCCAAAATCGCGCAGTAGCTCGCGCCAAAACCGGTTAGGGCGGACTTTGACGGGGGTGGGCCACTTGTCCCATACTTTTTGCTAGCTGAGCTGCTAGCTGAGCTGCTGAGCTGCCTGCCTGGCTAAATACTGGAGCTATGTGGAAAATTTATTTCTCTATCACTCACGTGTATGAAATGACATGAAAACAGACCCCAGGTTGAAAAAAACCGAAGTTCCCCTTTAAAATCAGTCAGACTGGAAGAAGGAGGCATTCTAGGCATCAAACATTCAGTTTCTGCAGCTTTAAAATGCAAAAACTCTGTTTGGAAAATCAAACGTGTGTGTCTGGATTTATTCATCGTCTCCTGGAAGTATTTTAGACCAGAACTGCAGATAACTGGGAGGCAAAATGAATGATTTAACCATGAGCTTTTAGCTTGAAGTCAGGGTTTTTATGGTATTTTAACCTGCTGGATCACCATGGTAACCAATGCTATACAGCTAGATCTCCATGGTAACTGATGCTACACAGCTAACCTGATGTTTTATCTGCAGACCTGCTGAGCAGCGCGTCAGTAAAATTCAGTAACAGCCGGATGACTGTTGCCACGGCAACCTGCATGCATCCAGCTGGCGATGCAGAAAATGCATGAATGTGTTTTCATGCTCGATATTGATCTGCCGTCCAGTTCGTTTATACTCTGCAGCTGATTAGAAAACTGTTGATCACAGAGAAAATTTGATCGATTTCACTTTAATCTGAATAAAAACTGAACTGATTTCACACCTGCTGGTTCTGGGATGGTTTCACCTGAATGTCGATGTTTAAGTGAAGGAACGTTTAAGTTGGAAGAGCTCCAAAAAAAGCTGGTTTTATACAGAATACTACAAAATACGACAAAATACCTCAAAACACCACAAGATGCCTCAAAAGACCACAAAATATCACAAAATTCCACCACAAATACCATAAATCACCTCAAACTACCACAAAATACCAGCACAAAATACCACGATACCACAAAATATGACAAAATACCAAAAAATATATCAAAATAACATCAAAAAATACTTAAAAATACCTCAAAATACCACAAAATACTACAAAATACCACAAGCTACATCAAAATAACGTCAAAAAATACTTAAAAATACCACAAGATACCAGAAAATATCACAAAATATCACAAAATACCACAAAATACCACAAGATACATGAAAATAACGTAAAAATACTTTAAAATACCACAAAATACGTTGCAATCCTGTAAGCCTTTATTAGCTTCTCAAATTATGTCTTCAAAAGTCCACCAGCAGTTGATGCTGGAGCTCCTGAGCTGCTTCTTAGATCTCAGAAAACATTTTCTCATGTCAAACATCTTTGTTTTCGAGTGCAGTTGTTAGGAGCGCCTTTGCTGTGATTTCAGTGTGGATTTATGGACACTGGAGAAAATAACGTCTCCGTCTAAACTCAGTGAATCACGGCTGCGATGTCGCCTAATTTCAGCCGTCAGACGTCGACGGTTTTAAAGTGCTCTAATTGCCTCCATTAGTTTTGCCCTTTAATAAAGAGGCCAACAAGTAAGTTTTATAAAAGCAACACACACCTGCACACACTCGGCCCGTCAGGTGTTTTCAGACGCTTTAATACGTTTTTTCGTCAGTGCAGGTCCTGGATCAGCCGACTGGGGCAGCTAATGGAACAGACCATCGTCTCAGACTTTAACTCCACCTGAGCTTCTCCTACATGTTGGAATCTCTGCTCTAAAGCCTCGTCCTGCTGTATCCTTCCCCCTCCTCACCCCGGGGGAGGCATGCCTCACCTCCCATCTGCATCAAACACTCACCCTTAGTCACCCGACACCGACTGGAAGACTGATGTGGAGGATCCAGGCGGCAGGAAGGACTTTATTTCTCTATTCTGAGACGCCGTTACGAGGACGACATGAAAGGTCTTGACAGCAAACCATGAGCATCATAAGGATGAAGTATTATTTTATAAATGGCAACAGAAAGACTTTCATTTTCACAGACGCCCGGAGCTACTTGAGAGGAGAGCACTTCAGTCCAAGACAGAAGAAACATACTGTGAAGAAGTCCGTCTACAGTTCAGTCTGACCCTCGCTGGGTGATGCATCGTAAACAAAGCTGACTGCTGAGTTCTGACTCAGTAGTTTTATCACATCAAGACCTGCTGCATCCTCCAGAAGATAAGATACCAAAAGATATCTGAAAATATCACATAATATCACAAAATACCTCAAAATACCACAAAATACCACCACAAAACATGTCAAAATACCATAAAATACGACCATAAAACACCTCAAAATACCACAAAATGCCACCACATAATACCACAAAATAGCACAAGTAATCACCACAAAATAGCACAAAATACCACTAAATACCTCAGTCTCCACACACGTCCACCAGGTGGCGCTGTCACTGTGACTGTATATGACCATGGATGTCATCAGGTTAGGACTCTGATCACTCATGTAACGTTTAAGGCAGATTGGAGCATTTAGAGGACAGTTACACTGCACTTCCTGTTTAATGGAGAAACCATCCAAAATGTCCTCTGGGTGGCGCTGTGATTGTTAATGTATGTCTATGAATGTCATCAGGGCTGGATTTCGATCACTCGTCACATTTGAGGCAGGTTGGAGCATGCAGAGGCTGGATAGACAGCACTTCCTGTTTCACAGCGAAAAGTCAAAATTCTGGGGGACGCCATTTCCACGACCTCAGACTTTTGCAGAACATTTCAATATCTTTTGATCACTAAATTTCAAAAAATGGCCCAAAATCGTCTAAAATGTGACATTCAAAACGGTGGATTCTCTGGTAGGAGGAGAAGTCCATTTCCTCTCTGAGAGGTGAAACGTCTTCAAGAACCTACCAAAGAAGTCCAGAAGTCTACTGAAGCTCAGATCACCATGACCGGGATGTTGATCCCTAAAGAGATCAAGTGGACTTCTCTGGTAGATTCTTGAAGACGTTTCACCTCTGTCTTCAAGAACCCACCACAGAAGTCCACGTGGTTTCTACTTAAGCTCCTAATTACCACAACTTGGCTGACTGAGAATCTACACAGACGTACCCTAAAAGAGGTTCTACATGGACGGTACTCCATCAGCCCTGTGTCTCTTCCATTACTTAGTAGAAATCTGTCTTTACTTTGAAATGCTTCTTAAAATGACCAAAAAAGGAAAACTTCCAACACTTTTTGTAGGTACGGTTATATAATGAAAACCATAATTAATACCAACAGGTTATGCACTGATGAAAACATGATTCCTGTTCTGCTAATGAATTCAGCTGAATCCTACTCACTGGTCCTGTGTTAAAGGACGGAGAGTCGATGTAAACTAAGTGTTGTCTTCACTGTGGAGGAGAGAAACCAAAGCAGAAAGGAGTGGGAGTGAATGATAATGAAGAGAGAAAGTACAGACGGTAAAATCCCAGGACAGGACTGTGGCAATGACGCAGAGACACAATTAATTCTGAGTTTATTTAACGAGGATGCAGGAAAGTAGGTTGGAGCAGAAACTTGTGACACCTACCTGAGATCAGACGTCTGAAAAACCAGAAACTGTGAAGCAGAGGAAGAAGGGAAAGGTGTAAATGTGAGACGCATCAAACTGCAGCTATTTTCGGCTCGGATAAGGGTTGTGACATTTCTGTTCTCGTCCTGGACGACGATCTCGCCAACACTGGAAGCAGAAACGGGTTTAAATCTGGAACGAAGAGCTACGAAGGGCAGGAAGCCAAACATAGACACAAACACTGCTGGGTTTTAGAGCTGGGAGGGGTTCAGACACTGAAACACCAAATTAGACTTCAGTTATTACAATACAGTCACTAATCCCATTAACGGCGTCCTTTCATTGCCTGGCGTCTACGTACGAGTTTGGTCCATCTGCTTTCATTAGCTCCCATCCAGAGGAGCCTCACAGACAAACACTGTTCTTTCTGCTGATTCCAGAGCTGCCTTATTTACATGTTGTGTTTGTAGCTGCCAGGCACCAGACAGCCTCTATGAATCACCAGGCTTTGTTCGCTCTCAGTTCAGGACTTCTGGAGTTGTTCGCCTGCAGCAAAAATAAATGTTTCAACCCAACGTTCGATCTAATACTCCCAAAGACTGTGTCAGGTGGAGCAGCAGAGCAGGAAGGAGGAAGCTGTTGGAGGAAATCTGGATTTTACATCGGATACGGGAGATCTTTGAAGAAGCATCGAACAAACTTTCTCACCTGAGGTTAACCAGAATGACCTTTTAAACGTTTCCTCTGGTGGATTATAAGAAAGCAGAAACACATCCAGGGAGCCAATGACTGTTTGTAGGACTCCAAACTGTTCACACTAGGATACAGCCCATAATACTGATGATCACAGCTGGTTATAGAGAAAATGAGTGAAGTGGATGTAAATGGATTTAGTCTGTGATTGTGTGACGCAAAACAAGACCCAAATGATGTAAAACGACCAAACTGTGATGCAAAAAGACGTGAAACTGTGGAAATGTTCAACAAAATGACACCAAAAAGATGTGAAACTGTGGAAATGTTCAACAAAATTACTCCAGAAAGACGCGAAACGGTGGAAACGTTCAACAAAATGACTCCAAAAAGACGCGAAACTGTGGAAACGTTCAACAAAATGACTCCAAAAAGACGCGAAACTGTGGAAATGTTCAACAAAATGACTCCAAAAAGACGCGAAACTGTGGAAATGTTCAACAAAATGACTCCAAAAAGACGTGAAACTGTGGAAATGTTAAAAAAAAATGACTCCAAAAAGACGTGAAACTGTGGAAACGTTCAACAAAATGACTCCAAAAAGACGTGAAACTGTGGAAATGTTCAACAAAATGACTCCAAAAAGACGTGAAACTGTGGAAATGTTAAAAAAAATGACTCCAAAAAGACGTGAAACTGTGGAAACGTTCAACAAAATGACACCAAAAAGACGTGAAACTGTGGAAATGTTCAACAAAATGACTCCAAAAAGACGTGAAACTGTGGAAATGTTCAACAAAATGACACCAAAAAGACGTGAAACTGTGGAAACGTTCAACAAAATGACTCCAAAAAGACGTGAAACTGTGGAAACGTTCAACAAAATGACACCAAAAAGACGTGAAACTGTGGAAATGTTCAACAAAATGACACCAAAAAGACGTGAAACTGTGGAAACGTTCAACAAAATGACACCAAAAAGACGTGAAACTGTGGAAACGTTCAACAAAATGACTCCAGAAAGACGTGAAACTGTGGAAATGTTCAACAAAATGACACCAAAAAGACGTGAAACTGTGGAAACGTTCAACAAAATGACTCCAAAAAGACGTGAAACTGTGGAAACGTTCAACAAAATGACTCCAGAAAGACGTGAAACTGTGGAAATGTTCAACAAAATGACACCAAAAAGACGTGAAACTGTGGAAACGTTCAACAAAATGACTCCAAAAAGACGTGAAACTGTGGAAACGTTCAACAAAATGACACCAAAAAGACGTGAAACTGTGGAAATGTTCAACAAAATGACACCAAAAAGACGTGAAACTGTGGAAACGTTCAACAAAATGACTCCAAAAAGACGTGAAACTGTGGAAACGTTCAACAAAATGACTCCAGAAAGACGTAAAACGACCAAAAGGTGTCGCAAAGTAACCACAAAAAGATCCAAAATGACCAAAATGTTGCACAGAACGACCAAAAAATTAAGAAAATTGGACACAAAGCTACCAGAAAAAGACAAAAAGTTGCACAAAATGACCACAAAAATCTCCGATACATCCCATAATACTGATGATCACAGTTGGTTATAGAGGAAATGAACCAGCATCAGATTTAGTCTTTGGATTGTGACACCTGGATGGATGTAAAACTAATTTGGTCTGTGAACGCATCGTGTCTGGTGTAACGTAACGCAAAACGACAAAAATTAGACAAACAGCACAAAACAAAACAAAAAAATTATACAAATAAGACAAACAAGAACAAAAATGACAAAAGCATGGCACAAATCTTATGTGCTACAAGCGAGAAAAAAGGAAACACAACACAGCAAAAACGACGAGACAAACGACAAAAAGACAAAGAAGACAAAAACAAGACACAAACGACAAAAACAAAAAAACGACAAAAAAGACAAACAACAAAAAGGAGACAAAAACTTGTCGAAAAATTACAAAGTGACAAAAAATAGAGAAACAACAAAAAAGATCAAAAACTTACACAAAGCGACAAAAGCGACACACAAAACAATGAATAAAGAAAACACAAAGTGACAAAAATTAGATAAAAACGACACAAAACAACAAAACATGAAACAAATTACAAAAGTGAGACACAAAACCACAAAAGTAAAAAAGAAAACACCAAAAAATGAGACAAAAAGTTACAAAGAAACAAAAAAAATGGAGACAACAAGACAAAAAGGAGACAGTCGTTCATTTAATGTTGTTTTCACTGATAAAAACTGTTTCTGCTTTAACACTGAGGACGTTTCTAAATCCCTCTGGTGTACAATAATAAGATCTATAACTTTGATCAGGGCATCCCCAGTACTTAGATGTTTAATCTGCCTCTAACGGTGGCTTTTATTACCCGGCATTCAGACTGAAACTCATCTGAAAACTGGACGCGTTGTGAGAATCTGAAGATTAATTTTAGGTTTTCTGTTTATTAGCCTCATTCACCGTCCGGCTCCAGGAGGACCGCCTGGACGTGGACCGAATATCTGGAGTTAATTTCATTAAGCGGCAGCCTCGTTTAAAAGCAGATTACAGTCGATGACGGTGATCACGTCGCTACGGCAACAGGGAGAAGAATGAAGGACACTGAATACATTAATGACAGAAAGAACCCAGCAGAGAAGAGTTCCTCGATGTCTGGGCCTCTCGTTTGTGCTGTTTTCTGTCTCGTTTTTGTCATTTTGTTTATTTTATTGTTGTTTTGTAGCCTCAGTTTTGTCATCTGTCCTGTTTTTTGTCATGTTTTTATCTCAGTTTAGTTATTTTCTGTCTTTTGTTGTTTTTTAGTCTCATGTTGGTTGTTTTCTGTCTCATTTTTGATGTTTTTGTCTTGTTTTTGTCATGTGTCTCGTTGTCATTTGTGTGTCATTTTTGTCATTTGTGTCTTGTTTTTGTCATTTGTGTCTTGTTTTTGTCATTTGTGTCTTGTTTTTTCCTTTTATGTCTCATTTATCTTGTTTTTAGTCGTGTTATTGTCATTTTGTATCTCATTGTTGTCATTTGTGTCTTGTTTTTGTCGTTTACATCCTCCATCAGTACTGCTACAGAATGGGTAGAGCACAGCTTTGTCCTCTCTTCTAGTGTTCATATTTCCAGAACATTGTCAGTCTTTACTGAATGTCTCCGTCTAAACACAGAAACAAGAAGTAGATTGTGCTTCAGGAGCTGGTTCGCACTAATTCATTCATGTGGAAATGGATTCTAAACAGCAGAGTTGGTGCCAAGCGACACTTGATAATATGGACTGTTCTGGGAGGCATTCCAGTAATTTTAGTGGAAACTCTACTTAGAAATGACACCGAGTCTGATTATCACAGTTCAATAGTTCATTCACTGAATAATAGATGTTTCTACCAACAAAGACCTTCCAAAGTCCCATCAGAAAGAATCCAACATGCAGACTGGATCCACACGTATGACCACATGTGCTTCTTTTCTTGTTGAACTGCAGTAAAATGCAGCAGCCTGAGGTGGAAAGTAAAACGATAGAAACAAACCAAAGTCACAAACAGAACTTCATATTTTGTTTCTTTTTTTGTTCAGATTTTAAAAGACGCTGCAGATCTTTCAGCCTGAGCTTCCTACGTCTTCTGGCCTTCTGTCTTCATGCTAATCTGACTGAAAAGGGAGCTTTGGGAAAACTTTTAAAGATGTTCTGAATGTCTGTTTTAGTTCTTTATACGTCAACTCTGAGATGGAGTTTCTTCAGTGTTGTCAGATTTACTGAGACCAGGTCAGTTTGTGTTTGATTAGCGCTGATGCTAACCTCACCAGCAGGACTTTTTACACATAAATCTGTGTATTCTGGTTCTATACTGAGCACCAGATGCATCAGAATCAGTACAAACCGTTTTCCTCTCATCAGTCTAAACATCCTGAAAGCGTCTCTTTGTTGAGCTTAACGTCACAAATTATCCAAAAAAGCCTTTTTTCTGCTGTTTTCATGAATTTATCCTCGTTTTTAAAAAACTATTTTAGTTCTAATTGCAAATATTTCATCCAAACAAAACACACAAATGGCATAAAAGTTTTAAATTCACTAAAATGCAGATTAAATGCAGTTGTTTTATTTCTAACTTTTTCCGAATTTCTGTCTCGTTTTTTAAATATATTTTCTTGTATTTGTTGGTTTTTTGTCTGATTTTTGTCATTTTGTTTCTTGTTTTTGTGTTTCCTTTTTGTCTCGCTTGTGTTTTTTGTCTCATTTTTGTATTTTTGTGTTTTGTTTTATTCGCCGTTTTGTGTGTCGTTTTGTTGTTTTGTGCTTTTTGTCTACTGTTTTGTCATTTTTTCTCACTTTTATCATTTTTTCTCTAATTTTTTGTCTATTTTCTGTTTTGTTTCGTGTCGTTTGACTCATTTTTTGTCATTTTGTGTCTAATTTTTGTCTTATTTTTGTCTTATTTTTTGTGGTTGTGATCCTCCAGTAAATCCTCCATGGTTCAGTTCCAGGTGACTAAATGTTGTGTTCCTTTGTAGACACTCTGTGATCTGGAAGTTGTAATGTGGAAATGATAAACTGAGGAGGAATGCTGATGA
This sequence comes from Acanthochromis polyacanthus, assembly GCF_021347895.1. NCBI lineage: Eukaryota > Metazoa > Chordata > Actinopteri > Pomacentridae > Acanthochromis > Acanthochromis polyacanthus. The sequence goes on along the minus strand of NC_067125.1, from coordinate 2,135,690 downwards.
AACTGAATTTGTTTTTCTTCATAAATGTCAGGTTGTTCATGATGTTTAGTAAAAAGATAATTCCTTAAATGTGAACATTTGTGCACTAAAACAAAGGAACCATTAGGAGTTGTGGTTATTTACAGGTTATTCTGCTGTGGTTCTACTGGTTTTACTGGTTCTACTGGTTCTGAACTGTGATGAGTTGGACTTCGCTGCCTTAGAACTACAGTTCATTTACTCCTCTTTAAATGCAGTAATTAACGTTTTTATTATTGTTTTACTAACTCTGTCTGACGTGTACATTTATTATCGGTGGGTCTTCATCTCTCATTTTCGTGCCTCAGAAACGAGGCCTCGTTAGATGAAGGTCGAATGAATGGATCACTTTCACTTTCGCTTTAACGTCTGTTGTGTTTTTCGTTCTGCAAACAGTGAAAGTGGGACGTTTCAGAATAAAGTAGGTTTGGATTAAAGTGGTGAGAGAGCAGACGGGGGGAGATATATTCTTTAAAGTTGGAGGGAAAGAAAAAAAGGTTTGGAAACACGCTGTGCTGCCGAGACTTTGGCTGCCTCGGGGTTTCTGCACTGTTGCCATCATTACACATTCAACGAGCCGCGGAGCCGTCCTGAAGTGAACCGTTATGTAACGCCGCCTGTTTATTAGATTCACAGGAATCTATTAGATCTACGACCTCAGTCACACCAAAGGGACAGTTTAATTCTGCTGTTAGAGCAGCTTTTCCCGATTGTTTCGATGTGCTTTAATCACTTCCTGTTAAATAATCGAGGCTTAATAAGCGACCTTGAGCTGTTATTTTTAGATGCTTCCTTATTAGTTAAAAGAATCTACGTTTCACACCGACCCGACGTTAACACCTCCCGACAACTTTTCAAACTGTTTCATGACGTGACGCTTCGTTAGCGCCGTGCTAAACGGCTAAAGCCTTATCTCCAGCCACACTCTCCTCCTCCTCTGTTGATGGTTGCATAATGTTTCCACACATTAGTCCTCATTATCCAGTCAGCACGGCTCGCTCTCATTTGCATTTTTATAAAAAGAGGAACAACAGTAGTCTCATACGCAGACAGGATTACAGTAAATTACATGTTTATCACCTCATACTGCTGTATTCAGGGTCACCACACTCTGAATCATGCAAAAAAATTTAAGCTTTAATAGAACTAAACAGGTGAGTTCTATTAAAAAATAAACTCCTTTTACGGTGTCTTGAATGGGAATATTAGCTAAAGAGACCAAAACGGTGTTTAGTACCCAATGATAAATGCGTTTGTTTGTGCGTTAAATTTGGGAGTTTTTAACATGGAGGTCTATGGGGATTGTTGGAGCCTCTAGTGGACATTAAAGGAACTGCAGTTTATTCGTGTTAATTTTAACTTCATTTTTCAAGACTGCAGTTTGCCATGAGTTAGCCAGCAGGTTTATTCATGTAGCATGTGAGCTAAAATGCAAAATACAGCAGGAACAGGTTGATTTAAAGGAGAGCTCTGAAGAGAATATAGATTTGATAAAGCAAAAAGGAACGGTTTTACTGCATATTATCCTTGAGAGGAATGAATTAAGTAAATATATTTCATTAACCTCTCAGAAATAAGTAGCTGCTTTGCACTTTATTTCCTCTACCAGAACAAATTGCATGTATTTTTGTAAATAATGTCTTTATTCTTCTTAGATTATTCCTCCTCTTGTGGAAAGCTGACATGTTGCATCTTCCTGTTTATCAATATATCTAGTGATCTGAACATCTTTAAAGATCAACATTTAGGTCTGAGCTGTCTCACAATGAACACGACTCAAAATCACTTTACTTTCACTTTTAAAAACTAACGTTCCTGCTGATCAGTCTCTTTGTATTAATCACAGAATATTCAGGTTTCTAATCAGTGATCAATCAACTGCATTTGTATCATTATGGACAGATTTTCAGTCAGTGTGGAAAAACTTGGAGTCAAAGGATAAAATTGACTCAAACCTTTTGCATTATGGACACATTTTGGTCCATTTTGTTCAATCAGAATCATTGGGCACAAATTTTGAGCCATTATAGGAAAATTTCAAGTGATAATGGACAATTTTTTTGGTTGTTTTGGACAAATATTTATGTCATTGTTGACAAATGTTTGTATCGTGGCCGTATTTTGAGTCACTTTGGTCTATTTTGTATCAATATAGGAGGTCCTCGGTTTACGGCGTCCTCGAGATTCATCGTTACGTCAGAACTGGTCACGTGGAACTAGTTGATGAGCGGATGAATACGTCGTCATGCTACGCTATCAGACGGCTTTGTTTCCATCCTCTGGTTGTACTCCACCTTGGATTGTGCTGCATTCACTAACTTTTTACCTTCATTATGGCTCCCAGCGTAAGTCAGACTCTTCTGATGCTTTAAGAAAAGGAAAGCGTCTCCATGGAAGTGAAACTAGACAGAATAAAACACTGGGAACAGAAACACCGACCAACATGGGTCATGATGTAGAAACAGGTCAACATATTCAGTTATCTTCCAGTAAAATGATTCATACATTCATGACTTTATGAAGAACTGATAACTTGATGCTCAAAACGGCTTTGATTACATTTTGGTCGGAGTTCCGACATCGATTTCTATAAATCTGCAGGAACAAAGCTCTGATGTGGCTGGACCTCCTTTATGGGCGTATTTTGACTCAGTATGTAAATTTTAAGGTTATTTTGGTCGCATTTTTGAGCCATTAAAGCCACATTGTGCAACATTTTTACATATTTATGCATTTGTGTGTGCATAAAAAGCTGATATCAGCTGCATCTGCACGGTTTTATTCAGTGAGGTTTTAACGTACAGCTCAGTAAGTTTTCACATATCATCAGGAAGAGAAACAGTGGAAGTGAGATGTTTTTTTCCAGCTGATTTACTGTGAAATCCTGAGCAGAACCTCCTCCAGAGCAGGTTAACTGCCACCCAGCAGCTGTTAAAACCGAGTGCCAGCGCTCCGTTTCGCCATTATTTCCTAATACGACAATTTGCATGAGCTTGTTTTCCTTTTTAACTCCACTAACACCGCTTTAAATGTGGATTTGAGAATCCTTTCAGGCCGAGTTAACCCTGCCCTCCACCGCTGCCAGCAGGGTTCTGGTGGTTCTGGGCGGCTTCCAGTTGCCGTCAGCGCCGGGCAGCAGGTGTGAATGTTTGCCCATGCTAATGTGAGCCGAGCTGCAGGACAAAAAAAAGCCTCCGGGAACCGAAAGGCAAGATGAGGCTCAACAAGCGAGAGTAAAGAGAGAGCACCGCCAGAAACCACCGTCTGAATCCAAAGCACAGAGCAGCTCCAAACTAAAAACACTGAATCACATCGACTGCTCTACGGACGTTTGCTTTTCATTCACGTCATTTGATTGTTATTGTCATGTTCTGTTTCATTTCTCTTGTTTTGTCTAGTTTTTGTCGTTTTGTGTCTTGTTTTATTCGTTGTGTGTCTTGTTTTTGTTGTTTCATGTCTTGTTTTTCCCGTTTTGTGTCTTGTTTTTGCTGTTTTGTGTCTTGTTTTTGTTGTTTCATGTCTTGTTTTTGCCGTTTTGTGTCTTGTTTTTGTCGTTGTGTGTCTTGTTTTTGTCGTTATGTGTCTCGTTTTTGTTGTTGTGTGTCTTGTTTTTGTTGTTTCATGTCTTGTTTTTGTCGCTGTGTGTCTTGTTTTTGTCGTTTTGTGTCTTGTTTTTGTTGTTTCATGTCTTGTTTTTGTCGCTGTGTGTCTTGTTTTTGTCGTTATGTGTCTCGTTTTTGTTGTTTCATGTCTTGTTTTTGTTGTTTCATGTCTTGTTTTTGTCGCTGTGTGTCTTGTTTTTGTCGTTTTGTGTCTTGTTTTTGCCGTTGTGTGTCTTGTTTTTGTCGTTTTGTGTCTTGTTTTTGCCGTTGTGTGTCTTGTTTTTGTCGTTGTGTGTCTTGTTCACCCATACTTCAGCCGATCCCAGAACCCTGCAGGCCTCCAGTATCACCATCAACATGAACAGAACCGTTAGAGCGTGGCTCCGACATCACTTCATCCTTTGGGCCGAAAAGGGAAAACGTTAAAATGTTGAGTCACAGCTGGAAATCCGACCCTGAACTCATCATGAAGTGAACTAAAATCCAGCTTTCAGTTCAATGCATTTGTATTTGTCCATCACCAATACACCACAGATGTCAACTTCAGGCAGCAAAAGAGGAAAGCCTGCAGTTCTTCCATCCAAACAAAGAGTCTTTCCAGGGTCTGAACTGGAAGAAACAATTAAAAAAATCACATTAGAAAGTCAAATAAAACTCAGGTTTGGTTTGATTTTTACTCATGACAAAGAAGACTGGTTTGTATTTAGATGTGAATTTGACATAATGTTTAATACCCCTTACTGGTGTATTCAGTCCCTCGAATGCCACTCAAGGTGGCCACAATTTGAATTATGCAGAACTTTAACTTTGAATATAATTTAATCAGGTGAGTTTTATTAAAGTCCACTCCTGGTACAAGTCATGAAGGGCGAAATTAGCTAAAGAGAATTAAATATCACTTGTACCAGACTGTAAATATGTTTATTTCAGCTGTGAAGTTGGACTTTTTAACATGGAGGTCTATGGGGGGTTGTTGGAGTCTCTAGTGGACATTAATGGAACTGCAGTTTCATAAAAGAGAACAAAAATATTCTGATAGACAGTAAATTACATGAGTTTAAATCACTTTAATGTCACTAAAAATGGCCTCACTCTTAATTATGGAGAACATCATCTTCATCCTCCTCTCCATCTTCATCCTCTTTATCTAGAACCTCTTCATCCTCATCCTCAGATCTCCATCTTGTATCTGTCATTAATCTCTTCTGATCTTCCTCCTCCTCCAGATTCAAACATCTCCTTTTTCTTCTTCAGCAGTTTCTTCTCATCATTCCTCAGAACTGAAAAGCTCCTGATCTTCCTGAACTCGACACTGATGATCCTCCTCTTCCTCCTCTTCCTCCTCTTCCCCGTCTTCATCCTTCCTCCTCTTTCTCCGTCTTCATCCTTCCTCCTCTTCCTCACTCTTCCTCCGTCTTCGTCCTTCCTCCTCTTCATCCTTCCTCCTCTTCCTCTCTCTTCCTCACTCTTCATCCTCCCTCCTCCTTCTCACTCTTCATCCTTCCTCCGTCTTCGTCCTTCCTCCTCTTCCTCCTCTTCCTCCTCTTCCACACTCTTCCTCCTCCTCCTCCTCTTCCTCCTCTTCCTCGGTGTGACGTCCCAGCTGATGTTTGTCCTGACAGTTGCTAAAAGCTCCTGGTCCTCCATCTGGGTCAGATCCTCTGTGGAAGGAGCTTTTTAAAGTGTTTAACGTCCAGCTTCTGGAGCTACAGGGTGTTTTTTATTCTTCAGATGTTTGGTTTGTAGAAGAAAAGACTTTCCAGAGTTATTCAGGGAGAATCTTTACTCATCCATGAAGGTTTATCATCAAGATTCACGTCAAACCTGAGAATTTCACCTGTTTGACTTCAGTGAGACAGACCTAAAGAAAGAGAAGGTAAATAAGAATTAGAGGAACATCAAATTAAGGAGGGTTTGCTGTGAATACGGAGGGTTTTCTGGGACATTATTATTTTACCAGTAAAGCAACAGGAAATGTTCCATTTAGCAGCAATACACCGTTAAAAATAAGTTTTACTCCCCAGTTAAAATTACTGAGAATACATTTACTGTTCATGCATTATTAATGAATAGAAAATTACTGTTCTATATTTATTTACCAAACATAAAAATGCAGTTGTTCTGAATACTGAGGTGTTTTTTTTTTTAATGACTGTAGAAACACCAATAAAAACATAAAATAGGACATATTCTAGTTTTGCCACTAAACAGTTAGAATTAAAATACAGACAGCAGAATTGATGGAAACTGATCTTCTCTAGTCTCAGTTCTCTTCAGACTGCATCGGCTCGTCCTCCAGTATTCATTTACCCTCTGCCTTTACCAGCCTTCCAGGACCTGCTGCTGAGGAACATCATGATGCTGCCTCCACCGTGCTTCATCTCATGATGCTGCCTCCACCGTGCTTCATCTCATGATGCTGCCTCCACCGTGCTTCATCTCATGATGCTGCCACCACCGTGCTTCATCTCATGATGCTGCCTCCACCGTGCTTCTCAGTGTTGATGGTGTGTTTGTGATGATGTTCAGTGTTTGGTGTCCATCAAACATATCATCTAGTCTGATGGTCATAAAACTCCATCCTGGTCTCCTCAGACCAAAGAACCTTCTTCCAGGTGTCTTCAGAGTCTCCACATGTCTTCTGGTGAACTCTAGTCCACATTTAATTGGAGCTCTGACTGGTGAACAGACAACAGTTGTTGGATGAACAGTCTGAAGCTGGAACTCCTTCAGAGGAGTCATAGAGTCTTGGTGGCCTCCCTCTCTAGTCTCTCAGGTCTTGAGGACGTCCTGCTCTAGTCACATTTATTCATGTTCCATCTTGCTTCCGTTTCTTAATGATGGATTTAACTGGATTCCTAGAGATCTTCAGGAACTTTAAATGTTCTCGTGTTGTTCTGACTGATGAACCTTTCCTCAGAGTTTCATGGTTCTTGAGTCTTCATGGTGTTGTTCTATCCAGGAGTTCTGTTTCCTCTTTTTGCCCTGAACAAATTAAACTTTTAAACCTTAGAAACATCTGAAACCTCTCCAGACCCATGATGTGTTTCTGGTTTCTCAGTAACCTTGAACAAGAACTTTTCTGCGTCATGTCGATGGGCTTCAGGAAGCTCATTGAGAAGAGGAGACTCTGAAGGTTTACGGCTCCCAAACAAACATAAAAACACCTCCAGGCTCACTAACTTTATCTCCCTGTGTTTACTGGAAACACTGCAGCAGCAACACGGCCGATAAGAGTTCCAAAATTGGTACAAATGACTACATTTGTGGAGATGACAAGCCGGATTCACATCCACAGTGAACTATCAGGGAGATTTAGTGGCTCGTAAAACCCTTCTCCTGCGACTGAAGCCCATAAAGACATAAAAGTCCATTCCTGCTCTCTCCTAATATATTAAAACCAAATTTAAAGCTCTTGTCAGAGGCTGATAAACCGCTGCCCTTCAGTTCAGTCCCTCTGAATTTAACAGGCAGGAGCTTCACATTTAGACACACAATTATTAAACAGACATGACTTTATCTGTCTGCTCCCTGTTTGACGAGACCTTCAACACCTTTCAGATAAAAACCAACCAGACTCTTCTTCCAGCAGTAATCATCCATAAAGAATAATTAAACGTATGCTGCACATGATGATCCCAGTCAGAGACATTAGTCCCGTTATGAGGCCGTAATTCACTGTAATCTACCAGAAACAGGAGGAAGATGTGGTTTCAGTGATGAGAGATAAAGGAGGCGACGTGTTGGTCGCATAAACCTGAAAACAAACATCAGGTTTGTTTGTTTCTCACTTTCACATCACATTAAAACTGGTCTGACTGCAGCCGACAGGAAGAACTTTAACGTCTGATTCGCTTTCTCTTCTCACGTCAGGCGACAGGAAACCTTTAACTCCGTCACGCAAACAAAACATGTGAAACTCCACAAAAACACTGGAGAGGAATGATGTTTTTAACAGCTCTTTACTGTATTTATTAAAGTATTTACTGGTAATTTACAGATTTCCTTTTTCTGTTAAATTATTGATAAAGTCGTGCGAGATCAGAGAAATATATATATATATATATATATATATATATATACACATTATGTTAGTTTATATTTTTCCTCCCATTTTCCATTTTCTTCAATAACATTTAATAATTATTTGAGGGGGAAAAATAACATACATGTTAAACGTAAACAAAAAAGATCAATTTTAAATAACGTGTTATATGTAGTAATAAAAATAATTCTGCCAACATTATTTTGTTCTCAGTGAAAATGACATTTACTACATTTAATCTGCTAAAAATGTAATTTTACGGATTTTTTCTCTTCAGTATTTTCATATTTTTCACCTTATCTTTGTCCTTGTTTTCACGTTTTCAACTTTATCGTGTTTTTTAATGTATTTTATCTTATATCTGTCCAGTTTTTTCAGATTTGTTTTTTGTTGTTGTTTTTCTCTGTTGTAGACGTGAGGTTTGCTAACAGCAGCAGCAGACTGATTCTTTCTGTCCAAACACTGCAGTCTCTGCCGTTGCCCTTCCTGTCCTTTTCTGTCCTTTCTCTGTTTGTTTACTGCCTCTGTGACGTCTAAACGGTGTTTCTGTCCAACCGGACCTGACAGCATCTTCTCCTCTCCTCCCTATCCTCCTGTTCTCACTTGTTTTGATGCTTCTCTCTGTTTTTTGTTCTTACGGTGGAACAGCGACACTCAGAAACACCCTTCATGTTGGAGTGGGATGCAGATGGACTCTTTACACATTCGATGCATCTCACAGCTGCTAAAACCAGCTTCAGAGACACATCAGAAAAAAAAACAAAACACCCGTCTGCTTCCATCCAACTCAGGAAATACGCTGCTGCAGATTTACTTTAGTTGTTAATGTCATCACTGGTGCTAAAACTAAGTTCTGATAAATATTTTCCTCTGTAGGTGAGGGATTTGCTGTATTTTCACCTAAAAAAAAATCATTGAAGCTTTTTAAAGGTTCAGTATCTGCAGAAATTAAACTCCCACAGCTGTGAAATTTAATTATGACACACAATAGCGTACAGAAGAAAAATGACTAAGAAATTCTCAAAGAATTTGTCAAAATTTGGACAAAATGAGAAGTAACGATGCGTGTAATGTTAGCTTTGATGGTAGTAGCAGTAATGTGGCTAAAGCTAGCTTTCATGGTAATAGCAGTAATGTGGCTAAAGCTAGTTTTCATGGTAGTAGCAGTAATGTGGCTTATGTTAGCTTTGACAGTAGTAGCAGTAATGTGGCTAAAGCTAGCTTTCATGGTAGTAGCAGTAATGTGGCTAAAGCTAGCTTTCATGGTAATAGCAATAATGTGGCTAAAGCTAGCTTTCATGGTAATAGCAGTAATGTGGCTGAAGCTAGCTTTCATGGTAGTAGCAGTAATGTGGCTAAAGCTAGCTTTCATGGTAATAGCAGTAATGTGGCTGAAGCTAGCTTTCATGGTAGTAGCAATAATGTGGCTAAAGCTAGCTTTCATGGTAGTAGCAGTAATGTGGCTAAAGCTAGCTTTCATGGTAATAGCAGTAATGTGGCTAAAGCTAGCTTTCATGGTAATAGCAGTAATGTGGCTGAAGCTAGCTTTCATGGTAGTAGCAGTAATGTGGCTAAAGCTAGCTTTCATGGTAGTAGCAGTAATGTGAGTAGCATTAGCTTTGATGGTAGTTGTATTAATATTGCTTATGTTAGCTTTGATGGTAGTAGCAGTAATGTGGCTCGTGTTAGCTCTGATGATTTGCTTCTTAAAAAGCTGCATGTGTTGCACTTGCAGCTATGATGCAACAAACACCAGGATGAAACCTGCAGCGTGTAGAGAGTAAAGTCACCAGCAGACAGATCATGGGATGGCTGCATACATGGAGTCATGTCCTACAAACATGACCGACCTCAGGCGTGTTCAGACACCAGACATACATGTCACATACGATCATACGGTATCTTCCTGCTCTCTACTGTAAGTGGAGTAAAGTACAGGTTTATTTAGCGGTTCCTGGTGGTGGAATGAGCTGCTGTCAGTCCATGTTAGCGTTCCATTAGACGCTAACGAGTTCTAACGAGATATCATGAGTCAGGATTCAACAAAAGCTCTTTAACGGAGCTGTCAGAGAGTAATTATCTCGTGGATTTTAACCTTCACTGCAGTATTTTCCTCTGAACAGTAAAGTGTTTGTTTTGCATTTTCAGGCTGACACATTTTATCTTCCTCCACTGCTTGGTCTTCACCCCGCAGACATCAGGGACGTATCGATCTTCCATCTCGTCTCTTGGCAAGAAAGTGAATCAGCCCATTTCCCAAAATGTCAAATTACTCCATCAGCGCAGAGACGACTCAATGCTCTGCTGCCGGAGAAAACAAAACAGAAAATAAGCCATTTGTTAGCAGCTACAAGGAGCTAGCACAGCCTGTTTGTTTCTAATAAAGTTTATTCAAACGTGAAGGTTACACTATTGATGGTCACTACAACTATAGGAGAATTTCTAGACATAGCATGTAGCTCATGTGTGCAGTAGTTGTCGTAATGTGGCTAATGATAGCTTTAATACTAGTAGTAGTAGTAGTAATGTGGCTAACATTAGCTTTGGCGGTAATAGTAGTAATGTGCCAATCTTAGCTTTGTTGCTAGTAAGTAATGTGACTCACACTAACGTTAGTTCTGATGGCAGTAGCAGCAGTGACGTGGCTAACATTAGCTTTGATGGTAGCAGTAGTAATGTGGCTAGCATTAGCTTCAATACTAATGGTAGTAGTAATGTGGCTAACATTAGCTTTGATGTTTTATTTGTCATTTCTGCTGTTCAAACATCAGGAAGTTGTGTTTTTGATGCTTGTGGAAAAAAGTGAGGTACGGTCACAGGAACACGGGTCATGTACGTGATGAGGTGCACGTATGTGACAGCGTTTGGAGCTGCTGGGAGTTTGTCGGCTGCTAATGAGGACGCAGGAGAGAATCACATGTCTGCACTTCTATTTGAGACAGGAGAAGGAGAAACAAGCAGCAGCACGTCGGTTAAACTTTAATCCAGGGTTCAGCTTTCTACAGAAACTTCTGCTTCCAGGAGACTCTCAGGAATAAAGCAACTTCTCCTGCAGCTTCCATTGGGACAAACGGAAGCATTAAGAGCTGCTGGCTGTCAGGAAAACATTCACAACAAGCAGCAGCTAAAGTGGCCTGGGACGGAATGAATCCAAACGGGGAAAATGTGGACAAATATGCTCATTTTAAATCATTTTAATATGACTTCAGGCTCTTTTCAAAGGCGGCAAAGCTGAACTGATCAATAATATGTCAGAATGTGGCTGGGTTTATGTGTAAAATTACGTATTTTTGCTAATTTAGTACAGATTCAGTGCAGTACAAGTGTATGAAGAGATAAAAAAAACACATTGTGAAATGAATAAATGAAATTAAATCTCCACTTCAAATAAATAAATAAATACATAAATCAATGATTTTTAAAAATCTGCCTGTAAGGTTGGAATATCTATAAGGGTGTCATCAGCATAGAGGTGTATCCAGGAGGCACCAGTAGCAATAGTTGGCCCCAGATGGAGCCTTGAGGTACACCCTTAGTGACGAAAAGGGGTTGTGACATAAAGTTTAGACTGAAATTATTTGGTAACAGATCCAGTCTGAAACCTCTGTCCTGAGCCATGCATTTTGTCATTTTGGACAAGTTTGGGTCATTTTGGACACATTTTAAGACATTTTGCACAAGTTTAGGTAATTTTGGACAGGTTTAGGCAATTATGGGCAAGTTTCAAGTCATTTTGGACAAGTTTCAGGTCATTGTAGACACATTTAGGTTATTTTGGACAAACTTCAGCTCATTTTTGACAGGTTCTAAGTCAGTTTGGACAGGTTTTGGACATAAAATTATCCTATATTTCCTATAGAATTTGATGTTATAAAGTGATTAGAATTGGAGAGGTTTATCCTCTGGGGAGCCTGAATAAATGATAGTCTGGATGTTTAGCTAAAATAAATATTAAAGTAAACAATCAATAATGAATTAATTAAAGGCTAAAAGGCTGCAGCCAATCAATGGAGACCACATTTCCACCAGTAAATAAATAAACCAACTTCAAACAAACACATCAGTTCAATCAAACTTCTTCATGTAGTTTTTCAGTGATGGAGCTGTTTATGAAGATGTGTTTGTATTCGCTGCTAATGGACATCTTTTGGAAGCTGGAGTTTGTGTTTTTATCGCCGTTTGGTCCCCTCCTGGTTCTGATGTGTTGGTTTGGGGGTAACGAGCTGCTTTCTGCTTTACATGTTCATTCATCTCTCCACATCAGCATGCGGCGTCTCGCTCTGTCGTCCTGCTTTGGGGACGCTCATGGCCCAGTAATTCTGTTTATATGCCGCTATCTGCATATTCTAATAATACAGCTGGACCATTTCTTCCTCTGATGAAGATGATGATGATGATGTCTGTTTTTTGAAAGTTTTGCTTTGAAATTACGGAAAGATTTAAAAGTGTCCAGCTCAGAAGACGTTTAAATGATTTATTCATTCATAAATCGTGTCCAAAATGTTTTGAAATTGGTCCAAAATTACTTTAAACTTTTTATAGTTACAACAACAAAATGAACATAATACAGCTGTGACTTGAAACCTGTCGAAAATGATCTAAACACGTCTAAAATGACCTAAACACGTCCAAAATGACCTAAACATGTCCAAAATGATCTAAACCTGTCCAAAATGATCTAAACCTGTCCAAAATGACCTAAACACGTCCAAAATGACCTAAACACGTCCAAAATGACCTAAACACGTCCAAAATGACCTAAACACGTCCAAAATGACCTAAACACGTCCAAAATGACCTAAACACGTCCAAAATGACCTAAACACGTCTAAAATGACCTAAACATGTCCAAAATGACCTAAACACGTCCAAAATGACCTAAACACGTCCAAAATGACCTAAACACGTCCAAAATGACCTAAACCTGTCCAAAATGATCTAAACACGTCTAAAATGATCTAAACACGTCCAAAATGACCTAAACACGTCCAAAATGACCTAAACACGTCCAAAATGATCTAAACCTGTCCAAAATGATCTAAACCTGTCCAAAATGATCTAAACCTGTCCAAAATGACCTAAACATGTCCAAAATGATCTAAACACGTCCAAAATGACCTAAACACGTCCAAAATGACCTAAACATGTCCAAAATGACCTAAACACGTCCAAAATGACCTAAACCTGTCCAAAATGATCTAAACACGTCTAAAATGATCTAAACACGTCCAAAATGACCTAAACACGTCCAAAATGATCTAAACACGTCCAAAATGATCTAAACACGTCCAAAATGACCTAAACCTGTCCAGAATGACATGAATCCTTTGCCAAATATAGTATAATTACAGAATAAATCAGTTTTAAACCAGTGGTGGAGTCTTAAAGTAACCTGGAATCAATTAAAAGAAGCCAAACAGGGAAATGTGGATAAATCAGTTTATTTTTCTTCATTTTAATGACTTCAGTCACATTTCAAAGGCTGTAAAGCTGAACTGACCAGTACTGTTAAAATGTGGCCGTGGTTATGTGTAAAAACACAGTTAGACCTGTTTTCACTGACATTTTGCTAATTTATTCAAAATAAATAAAACTGTCGACTTGTTTTAAACACCATTTCGTTGCAGTAGAAGTGTGTGAAGAGATTAAAGTGTCCCTCTGTATAAAATACATCAATTAAAAAATATCCTCCCAATGAATAAAGAGTCCAAAGTCCTGGATGTTTGTTGATCTAAATAAAACTGTGGAGTTTCAGCCACAGAGATAAAAACTCTTTAGTTCAGGTGTTTTAAAGGCGTTTTTCAACCACATTTTTACTCATTTTGCTTTATTTTTAAGACCCTTCCAGATGTTTGGTGTCTATGTTTATTTTAAGTAGTACAGCCGTCCTCACAAAGTACTTCCTGTTTCATGAGTATACGTACAACTGCTAGAGACCTCCCGTCATAATGAGGATTGTGGGACAGAACGGCCAAAAAAGCATCCATTTGGGTATTTTTGGAGCTTACTAAATCTGTTTCTGGTGATGACAAAACAACCTGGAGATGATTCAGTGAAACTCACAGGTTTCAGTAATTTGGACAGGTTTCAGACGTGTCGGATTTGTGGAGGTTTGTCTGTTTCTGGGTTGTTCTTTCAGTCCTGGAAGGTTTTCTGTTCCAGTCGTTTGTTCTTCAGGTTCTTCAGGTGTTCAGTTCATCACAGAACATGTTCGTTCTGGACGTGAACACGAATCTGTGCTGTTAACTTCAGCACAGTCTCAGAATGATGCATCTTCTGTTCAGCTCCGAGGACGGTAATAAATCTCATCTTTCATGTTTCTGTGCTGAGAGCAGCTCTTCTTATTGGATCGTTCAGTGAACACAGCAGCAGCAGATCAGATGGATGCAGAATAAACAGCAGCCAGGTTGGTTTGGTGACTTTTGCTTCATTAAACAGCTTCTGCTTTCCAGTGAACATCCAGACAGACGGTCGCCACCAACAGGAACATCTAGAACTTATTCTGAAAGGTTCCTAGAGGACATCATCACAACACTGCGGGTCGCTGCCAAATCCAACTACTTTCAGAAAAAAACGCTCTGTGATGGGAGATCAATTATAGGTAATAATGAGCACCATGGAGGACCTGGAAACCAAACTCTGGAAAAGATATGTAGACGACATCCTGGAAATACTAAAGACTGGACTCACACAAGAGAAAAAGTAGAACTCACTGCCCATCTGAACAACATGACGACAACAACATACAACTCAAAGATGAAGAAGTCAGCATCATGATGTGAAGCACGGTGGAGGCAGCATCATGATGTGAAGCATGGTGGAGGCAGCATCATGATGTGAAGCATGGTGGAGGCAGCATCATGACGTGAAGCATGGTGGAGGCGGCATCATGACGTGAAGCACGGTGGAGGCGGCATCATGACGTGAAGCACGGTGGAGGCGGCATCATGACGTGAAGCACGGTGGAGGCAGCATCATGACGTGAAGCATGGTGGAGGCGGCATCATGACGTGAAGCACGGTGGAGGCGGCATCATGATGTGAAGCACGGTGGAGGCGGCATCATGATGTGAAGCACGGTGGAGGCGGCATCATGACGTGAAGCACGGTGGTGGCGGCATCATGACGTGAAGCACGGTGGAGGCGGCATCATGACGTGAAGCACGGTGGAGGCGGCATCATGACGTGAAGCACGGTGGAGGCGGCATCATGACGTGAAGCACGGTGGAGGCGGCATCATGATGAAGCACGGTGGAGGCGGCATCATGACGTGAAGCACGGTGGAGGCGGCATCATGACGTGAAGCACGGTGGAGGCGGCATCATGACGTGAAGCACGGTGGAGGCGGCATCATGACGTGAAGCACGGTGGAGGCAGCATCATGACGTGAAGCACGGTGGAGGCAGCATCATGACGTGAAGCACGGTGGAGGCAGCATCATGATGTGAAGCACGGTGGAGGCAGCATCATGATCTGTCAGGCCACTAGGTCACCTGGAAAACTTCACATCATAAACACGTTATGAACACGTCATCAACACTTCAGATGACGTGACCACAGCTGAAACATGTCATCAGGTTAACCGTCTCTTCCTGACTGAACAGTTAAACTATTCTAAATGAACCTGATCCATCTACCAGATGAGCAGGAGGACGATAAACTGGAGATAATCAGCTTTAATCATCCGACCTGCTTCTGTAAATATCAAACACAAAATAACACCGAGGATGGAGACGTGCTCGTAAAAATGCCAGAACCTGCTGCTGACGGTTCTGATTACCTGGAAACGAGGAAAGAAGTTCTGCAGTCGGTTGGATCAAACAGAAAAAAACCTCTTTTCTGGTTTTAAGGTTTTGAAAGAATTGAAAAAAAATATTGCAGAGATTTTTACAATCAAAAGTCTCAAATTTACAAAAAAATAGAATGTAAAATCCTTTTGGACAAGTTTAGGTCGTTGTGGACATTTGGCAGATTTTGTTCATAATTTTGTGTCTTTTTGTGGCAGTTTTATGTCTTGCAGTGATTTTGCCTTTTGTTGTTGACATTTTGCATCTTTTTAGTGATAATTTTGCATCTTTTTGGGGGTGATTTTGCCTTTCGTCATAAAGATTTTGCGTATTTTTCTCAGGATTTTGTCTCTTTATGGCAATCTTGTGTCTTTTGTGGTAATTTTGCCTTTTTCATCAATATTTTGCCGTTTCGATGAGAATTTGCATCTTGTCAAGATTTTGTATATTGTGATGATTTAGTCTTTTTGGTGTGATCTTTGTATCTGTGGTGATTTGCATCCGTTTGCGTTCATTTTGCATCTTCTTGCAGTGATTTTACCATTTGTTGAGATTTGGCATATTTTGTGATTATTTTGAATCCTTTAGTGGTAACTTTGCGCCCTTTTGTGTCTTTGTTGTCATCTTGTGTTCATTTCGCATCGTCTTGCAGTGATTTTTGCCTTGTATTGAGGCTTTGCATCTTTTCCTGATGATTTTGCGTTGTGTGTGTGTTTTAGTGTGTTGGAGGTCAGCAGCAGATCGGTTCTCCTGATTAAAGGAGAAATTACAGCGAGACCCTGAATATTAATAAGTCGTTCTTTCATCCACTGGGTAACAGAGCAGACTATTTATAGATCTTTTTACACGTGTGTTTCAGTGTGTGTGTCATCCATGACTAACCCCCTCCATGTTCCTTCACTAATGGTCAAACGGTTGATTTTTATGTCATTAGTTTTAAATGAAACACGAGTATCAGAGTGTTTTCCAGTTAAATCCCATCAAAATCAGTGATAATAAATAATCTGACCTGAACATCAGACTAAATGATCTGCTTCATTATCAGCACATTCAGGTTCACTTCCTGTCACCGTCTGGGACTTCCTGTTGTTTCACTGGGTTTTCTGGTGTCATCAGGATGTTGCCTTTTTTGATTTTCTATATGTTTGTGTTCATTTTTATCTTCCTACAGGGATTTTTGTCTTTTGATGTAGACATTTAGCATGTTTTGTGATGATTTTGCATATTGCTGTGACCATTTAGTGTCTTTTTGTGGGAATGTTACATCCTTTTCTGGTAATTTTATGTCCTCCTTTAGGGTGATTTTGCCTTCTGTCAAGATTTTGTTGTAATTTTGTGTCTTTTTGTGGCGATTTTGCATCTTTTGTTTGGTGATTTGCATTTTCTTGCACTGATTTTGCCTTTTTGTTGTAGACATTTTGCATCATTTTATGACAATTTTACATCTTTTTCTAGTGATTATGGCTTTTGTCAAGATTTTGCATGTTTTTGTGGCAATATTGCATCTTTTTGTCATAATTTTAAATCTTTTTGTAGTGATTTGGCATCTTGCAATGATTTTACCTTCTGTTATTGAGATTTTGTCTCCTTGTGTTCATTTTGCATCTTCCTACAGTGATTTTTGTCTTTTGATGTTGACATTTTGCATGTTTTGTGAGGATTTTGCATATTGCTGTGGCCATTTAGTGTCTTTTTGTGGGAATTTTGCCTTTTTGTTGTCGACATTTTGCATGTTTTTGTGGCAATATTTCATCTTTTTGTTGTTTTAAATCTTTTTGTAGTGATTTGCATCTTCTTGCAGTGATTTTACCTTCTGTTATTGAGATTTCGTCTCCTTGTGTTCATTTTGCATCCTGCACTGATTTTACCTTTTGTGTTTGAGATTTTACATCTTTCTATGATGTTTTTTTAGTCTGATTTTGCATCTCTGTAGTAATTTTCTATCTTTCTGTTGTAGTTTAACATCTTTTTGTGTTTCTTTTTTGGTGTGATAATTTAATGTCTGTCTTTGTGTGTTTTGTGGTGATTTTAAATCTGTATGTGGTGACTTTTACCTTCTATCTTGCTGATGTTACATTTGTGTGTTTTTTTCTCCTTGAACAGATTTCAGTTATTTTCATCCGTTTGTTTGAAGCTCAAAGTCGTAAATTGTTCTTTCTCTGAATGTTCCCAGCCTTAATAAATAAATGATTACAGATGATCAGCTTGTTCTTTCTACATTTAAATCCTCATGATATTAATTTCCTGAAACACAGAAGTTCCTCTCAGGTTCTGGTTCCTTCGTGTCTTCCACAACTTCATGAATCTTTAATGAGACAGAAGAACGCTGGAGGCAACAAAACTTGGATTATTTACCATGAAAGGCTTTAATTAAGCAGACGTCTGGTTGGATCTGCAGCATTTTAATCATGGAAACACGTCTTATAACTCAGCTGGTGTTTGTTTGTTTTGTTTTTTTGGGCTACTTTCGAACACGGAGTCCATGAACTGGGTTGTTTTTGTGTTTAAATCATTTTGAGAGAATTTATAAATGTTTCCGGTCAATTTGGACTTTTTGTAAGTTACACTGGCACCGTTTAGAAGATTTTTGATCAATTAAAAGATTTTGAAGCCATTGAACCATCTGAAGAGGTTCTGGACACGTTTAGACTCATTCTGGACATATTTAAGTCATTTTTGGAACAGTAAGGGATTTTGGAGCAATTTTGAGATTTTTTTTTTTTGCTCATTTTTGAGAGCTTGTGAATCGGTTATCAGAAGTTTAAGATCAATTGTTAGAGGTTTTTAAATGTTGCCAGTCATTGGCATATTGTAGGAGGTTTTGGATAAATGTTGTGGATGGAATTTGACAGTCTTGGACTCATTTCCAGTCATTTTGGACACTTCAGTCCTTCTGAGCTTCATCGCTGCCGACACAGTGATCCAAACTCATCCTGATGAACTCAGACTGTCGTCCATCATCGACATGACAAAGCATCAGTCTGACAGCAGGATGAAGATTCTGTTTTCCTTCATCAGAAAGGCTGAAGCTCCTCTTCCTGGTTGTACAGATGATGTGGAGCATCTTGAAAAAAGATGAAAAACATTGAAGGGAAACCAGACGTATAGCAGCCAGTCGCTGCTGTACGTCTGGTTCAGTGTTTTTCAGCAGGAGAAATTTCTTCTTCTGACGTCTGAGTTTCTCTTTTTGTGATAATCAAACCAACAGTCAACCCAAACATCTCCCTCCTGACCTCTCAGATGTCTACAGCTGTTTACTCCTCTTCTATCCTGGTTTAGTCCGAGGTAGAAGCTTCACCTCTCAATGAATTCATTGCTGGTTTCGTACGTAGTGCAGAAAAACTCTCCCTTCATGACTCTCGTTCATGTTTTAGTTTAAATAGTAACGAAATAAATTCATAAACTGATGGAACAGACACTAGTCTGTTTGTCTACTGCTAAAGGTTGTCTGTTTCTAGAAACTCTTGTTTATATTTATCTTTCTTTGTAATTTCCTTTATTTCTGGTTCTTCTGTTTCTTCTTCTAGTTCTTCCAATTAAGGTTCTTCTGATTTTTGTTTTGTTTTTGTGATTCTTCTTCTAATTCTGCTGCTTCTTCTTGATTTTTTATTCTTCTGGTTGTTGTTCTTCTTCTTCTTCCTTACATCTGGTTAGAATGGATCTCAGCCCATCTCCAGAGGTGGTTTGGGTTTAGTGAGTTTAAACAGTTTCTTTGTGAATCCAGATGTTTTAGTTGCCTAAATGGGGAAAGAAATCTAAAACTAAGAGACGTCTTGTGTCCTGTAAATCCGTAGCGTCTGTCCACAGACCATCAGATAAATGCTGTTTTGTACAGAACAGAATCTTCTGAGTTTTATGATCTGTCTGAATGTTAGTTGTGCTTTTGAGGGCAGAAAACCTTGTTTTCCCGTTCTGAGACTAAAAGAGTGGAAGCTTCCTGCTGTGAGGAGCTGAAACCCACCGAGAACATCTCTGAACAACGACAGAATGAAATAAAATGTGTGATTAAAGCCGAAGCCGTTATCTGATGAACCGTCTTCGTCTGATTCTTGTAATTCTCCTTCTGGTGTCTTTTGCTTTTTGTTTATTAATCTCTTCTCTAAGGTTTGATTGGTGGTTCCATTAGACTCCATTTTCAGCTCTGATTAATATTCTAAATGTTCTTCTTCGTCTGATTCTTGTGATTCTTCTTCTGGTGTCTCTTGCTTATCATTCGTCTCTTCTCTCAGGTTTGGATCTTCTCCAGGTTGTGTTCTCCTGACTAGACTCTTGCTTGTGTTGTTGGATCTCCTCTCAGATGTTTGTTTCTTTGGATAAAAGCGTTGTCTGAATTAAACTGTAGAACTGGAGGTTCCATTAAACTAACTTCAGCTCTTTCCATCGATGTCCAGTTAGATGAAGACCAGGACTGTCCTGAGGAAGCCTGAGCAGCTCTGGTGTTCCTCCTCATCCGTTCTCGGTGCTTTCAGGTGTTTTTTTAGCGTCGCTATAACGAGTCAACTTCCTGACTCTTTCTGAGCTGTTTCACTGAACAAATCATGAGCGATGTGTAGTTTTGTCGGGAAAATGATCTGACGAGAGGAAATGATTGGTGAAGGACCAAATATTTCTGCTCTGGTGTCAAACTGCTGAACAGGTGTAGGAGCAACACGGTCTCACGGGGATTCGTGAAACTGTTACGTAAATTTTTTGTTTCTTTTTCGTGCGCACCAACACGATTTCGTCATGTTTTTCGTGCCGCTCACCACGACATGTTTTTCGTGTTGCTCACAACGAAACCCGCTGTGGTAATCACAGCTGAAAGTGGTTTATACCGGCGGATTCATGACGATCTAAGCTGTCCATCGGCGTATACTGCTTGTGTGATCGCGTTTGCGGCCGCCGGCCGCCGGACATTCTTGAAATTCCTATGCAAATTGGGAAAAAAAAAAAAAAAAAAAAAAAAAAAAAAAAAAAAAGGTAAGTGTACCACCGGGTTATGGTTATGGTTAGGGTTATGGTTAGGGACGATGTCATGCAAAATATAGCGTTGGATTCGCCATGGTTTTACATTAAAAATATAATACACACATTCGTTTGAAATACGTTCTGGGTGGCACGAAAAGTCCGCCGTTTAAAATACATTGGTGCGCATTTCGTGGTGAGCGGCACGAAAAACATGACGAAATCGTGTTGGTGCGCACGAAACCGAAACAAAAACTTACGTGACAGTTTCACGAATCCTCGTGAGATCGGGCTGGTAGGAGATGATGACGGGTTCACGGAAACCCATAATCATCCTGCACTCGAGCTGGAGAGGCGTTAAATGTGGTGCAGAGCTTCAACTCTACCGAGAAATGAAGAGCTGAGGTCTGAGTTCAGCTTAGAAAATGTAGAATTAAACAGCTTCTGTAGCTGCAGGTTTAAAAAGAAGCAGATTTGATTCAAGTCGTGATGTTTGATTTATTTAAGATTCAACAACTTTATCATGTATACAGCAGAAACACAGCGTTACCATGAGTAATGAGCTTCTTATTCTGTGAATTCTGTCACACGACTGAAATAACTAATAGAAAAGGAAAACAAAATACATAATACACAGAAAAGTCCACATAAACCCAGAAAAAAACAAACTCAGTAAAATTCAATAAAACATAGAAAACCTCAATAAAACAAAACACCAATAAAGCACAGAAAAACCCAAGAAACCCCAGTATTCCCTTTCCCCAAAAAACAAACCAACTCCAAAAAAACCCAGTAAAACCCAGTAGAATCCAGTAAAAATCAATAAACTTCAAAACGAAAAAAACAGTAAAGCCCAGTGAACGTGCCACCATGGAGCGGTGTTCAGGATGGAAACGCCGCCGGCTGCCTCGGGCCGTGCAGGAGGAAATGAAGTTTACTGTGAGTAATAAACGGTGAAGCTTTAGGCGTGAATTTAAATGAAAAGCTTCGTTAAGGATTCAAACGCCTCTAACAGAAGGTGTTTAATGAAAGCAGTGGAGTTTAAGGAAACCGAATTAATTTCATTATTCTTCTCTGCATATCGGAGTCTTTAAACCTTCTGCTGCTTATTTATTAGAATTCAATAAATAGTTTCATCCATTAAACCGTTTAAATAGTTTACACCAAATGACTCAGTTTTCTTATTTTTGTGTCACATGTCTGAGAAGATTTCTTTAATTGAACTTTTTGAACCGTGGGAGGATTCCTGCTGTTTTTATTTCCTTCTGTCTCATTTTAACTCACTGGTTTCTGAAATGACCTGAAATTTGTCAGAAATTTCACAAAACTGCTCAAAATCTCTTAAATTTGCCGGGTTTCCAAATAACTTTCAGCTTCGTCCAAAACGACTTGAAACTGGTCCAGAATTGACTAAATGCCTAAAAACTGAAATGTTTCCAAAAGTCACAAAATTATTTGAAATCTCTCGAGATGTGTCCAATACGACCCAAAAATGTCCAAAACAACTTAAGTTTAATTTAAAAAAATACTCAAAGACGTCTTCTGTTGGAATGATGGTAATTGGAAAATAAATACTTGTTTGACCATTTATTTCATGAAAATTATCCAAAATGACTTAAACATTTTTGTAAAAGGACTTTATAGTCCAAAACCTCACAGAAATGGTCTCATTCAACTTGTCCAGCACGACCCAAACACGTCCAAATTTGTCCAAAACCACTTAAAAATGAGTTGAATGCTTAAAAATGTTAGCTAGAATGATGGAAAGCAAAAGAATATATTTATTTCTCTGACTATTTCGCGAAAACATGGCCAAAATGACGGAACTTTTTAAAAATCTCTCAAAATTGGTCAAATTCCCTCAAAACTCCAAAAGGATTCAGAGTTTTCCAAATAACTTTCAGATTTGTCTAAAACGACATGAAGCCCGTCCAAAATGAGGTCAATACTTTTAGAAAATCAGAAATGTCTTCTGTCAGAATGACATAAAGAAGAAACTTTGATTCCAGGTTTTTATTTTATTTTTTTGTTCTTAAACCTCACGATCTTCTGAAGGTGCTGACAGAAAAACGACAAACGTGAAAACAGAGTTCAGGTTCACATCGTTGATGTTCCTCTGGTCTCATCTTTCAGGACTCCTCCTCCATCAGATCTTTCAGGACTCCTCCTCCATCAGATCCTCAATCATTCGTCTTTATTCTGCTTTTTGCTGCTTTTGACAGAAAACATGATTTAGTTTGAGCCGCTGAACCTGGAGGCCGTCTGAAGACATCCGTTAAGTCATGAAGTCAGTCTCCATCGGTCTTCTTCTGCTAACATTCTCCTCCAGGTCTGATCCTGAATCCTGCAGCAGCTTCACCCTTCGACCAATAAAATCCTTCCAGGAGTCGACCCTGATGCAGAAACCTCGTCTAATTGGACAAAGACCTTTAGGATCTACTTCAACCTGCAGGGTCAGCATGCTAGTGTGTTAGCATGTTAGCAAGTCTCCCATGCTCTCTGCTGCCATTAAACTGCATTTTAAGCCATCTGAACTACAATAAAGCTTCTCTCATTTCCAGATGTTTGCTGTCAAACAACAGAATGAAGATGAAACGGATGACATGCTAACCAGTGGAAGCGTCATGATTTCACAGCTATAAGAATCCATTTAGGTTTTTATTAGAGCTCAGTAACAGTCGGTGGTAACAAGGTCAAATTAAATTATAGATCAGCCTCTAATTCTCACCGCTCAAGTTGTTATTGAACTTTTTATTTTTTTTCCTGCAGTGAAACAGTCAAATGCCCTCTAAAAATGTCAGTTTCTTAATCGCCATCAGCTACAGCGCACACAGTAAAACACACTGTTCTAGTTCTCCTGCTCTGAGCTTCTGCTTCTTTCTTGATGTAAAACTCTAACAAAAAAACGCAATAAATTAAATTTGTGTTTCTTCACACACATTTAAATTATTCACACAAAAAAGAAGTGTAAGAAAATCTGAGTTTGTTAGGAACGTTATGACCCAATTATAATAAAACGATGAAGTCAAAGAACGAGTTCTGGTCAAAGACAGACGGCCACTAGTCTGATTTTTTATTAATAAACTTTGCCAAACCATGAGTGAAATTTAAGAATTTAATATTTTGTTGTGGCTAATGCTATTAGCCACAACAGCTGGAGAGTCCTTAGTGCTGCCATGTTGTGAAACTAATGTGTCTATCAAAACATTAGCCACAAAAACAGAATATGTCCTTTGTGCATTGTGTGGCTAATGTGGCTAACATGAGCACTAGTCACAACTATAAGAAAATGTTATCGTGTTGTGTGGCTAATGGAGCTCATGTGGCTAACTTTAGCACTAGCCATAACTATAAGATATGGTGTTGTTGTTATGCAGTTAATTAGCACACCTTAGCATATACATTCTAAGGAGATGTTAGACGTCTTTATTTACATTTTGGAGACGTGGTTGATGTTTGTCAAACTCTTACCTTTAAGCAGACACCAGGATAAACTCTGGTGAATGTAGGTCTGAGTTTGTTGACATCATCAGACAGCGGGTCCAGATGTTCAGTCCTCCATCCTTCAGCTATCTGTGGCTGTTTTTAGCATCTGTACGCTACATGTTTGTTTTGCTGCTGACTTCCTGCCTGCAGACTGACACAGCTGAATTCCCTAGATGGAGCCTGAGGTGGCACCTAAATACTGAATAATGCAGACTGTCAGTCTCCGCCAAAACACTGCGTCTCCAGAAAGTCAGGCTTTTTTTACAGGGTTGCTTTGCCACCAGCGGCTTTTTATAGTGTCACCAACCGGCTCAAAGGAAGTGACAAGCAGAGGTTTACGGAAATCAAATGGAATTTATTAAAGATCAACTAAACGGAGAAGTGTGGAAGTCAGCAGTGTGTTGTTGGAGGTGGAGGAACAGGAGCTGCTACAGGTAGCTGCTTTAGCTCAACACTGTCAGATGGAAGAACAACTTCCCTCCATATGTTCCCTCCAAACTCTGCTGTCAGCGCAGAGCTCTGAAGGAACGCTGCTGTCAGTCTTACTGTTACAAAACACTGTATGTTGGACTGCTTCCAGACTCTTTTTTAACCCCAAGAACACCAAACCTACCATCAAGCATGGAGGTGGCAGTATCATGCTCTGGGGCTTTCGAGAAGTGCTTCTGGACTGGTTTCAGACTGTCATGGGCAGAGGTGGGTAGAGTAGCCAAAATTTGTTCTCAAGTAAGAGTAAAGTTACTTTAGAAAAATATGAGTCAAGTAGAAGTAAAAAGTAGTCATCTAAAAAATTACTTGAGTAAGAGTAAAAAAAGTACGGTCTGAAACCAGTCCTAAAGTCAAAAAGCAGTACAATATTGGGACCAGAACCAAACTTGAACTACTCCTAAATAAAGACCATGTGAAACCAGGACCAGATCCAGAGTCAAATAAATCCTGAACCAACTTTAAATCGCATTCAAAACCAGGAGAACCAAGACTGGAAGCAAACATGAACCAGTCCCAAGAGAGTCCAGAACCAGTCCAACATCCAGTCTGAAACCAGTCCAGAAGCTCTTCTAGACAGCCCCAGAGCATGATACTGCCTCCTCCATGCCTGATGGTAGGTTTGGTGTCCTTTTGACTTTCCAACTATAGTGTTAAAGTTTTTACAAGATATCTTTCTCTTAAACAAATCAATGAAATTCACACTTCTAGGAGTCGTTGGCTGGGAGTCCTCTGAGTATTCGAACCTTTGGCTGGTTTCTCAGTGTAATTTGATGACAGAACAAATCTCTTCATCCTGGGGAAAGTAAAGCTGCTGATATTCCAACCTGCAAACATTAACGTTGGGTTCTGATCCGAGGCAAGGCGTCCAATGAGGCTAGTTAGTTTCCATTGGTGTTGTGATGTTGGGCCGTTACGTGGACCAAACAGCTCCTTTATGGGGCCTCTCAGCCGGTAGTGGATCTTTACTGCCGCCTGAACGGCCTCGTTAACCTTGGTCTGCCCGGGATTTAATGAACTGTCAGAGTTTTACTGTGGAGACGTCTCAGCTTCATTACTGCTCAGATAAGAGCGTTCACCTGGACGGATCTACCTGAGCTAAATGATGCCATCATCACTTAGCCTCGTATCTTCACCGCCTCTTTTACTTTGTTTCTGTTTCCATTTCACAACCTTTCATTTATCTCCTTGTGTCATCTCCTGCTGACGCATAATTTTAGTCCTCCTCTTTATCCTCTAACGTTCACTGCTCTTGAATTTATATAGTTATGTCAGTTGTTGTCTTTTTGGAACTCCAGAGAAAACTGTTTTATAACAATGGTACAATAACACAGAGAGGTAAAAAATTTACACCATTTATCGTCCAGAAACTGTAAAAACAAACAGTTTTCTTTTACCTGCCCAGGAGGAACCGATAAAGTTTGCTTGGTTTTGTTTGCACTAATCTTTCTTGGTTACATTCTAAAACTTGTACAAAGTGACTCAAAAATTGCACAAATTTATGCAAATCTTTTCCAAAGTAACTCATAAATCATCAAAAGGGATAAAATTTTGTCTGAAAATACTCATAAATTATACAAAGCTATGCAAAATTTACACAAAGTGGCTCAAAAAATTTCCAAAATGGTTCAAAAACTTTTTAAAATAATTCAAAAATTGTCCTGAATAAATTTTGTCAAAAATAATGTCAAATTTCTCCAAAATTACTCAAAATTTGTTCAGACTATCTAGAAAATGCTCAGAATTAATCAAATCTATTTATAAACTAAAAAAAGTTCACAAAGGAAGTTGAAACTTGTTCATGGTCGCTCTAATTTTCCAAATTGTCAATAATTCAAAATTTGTCAAATGACTAAAATATTCTACAGTGATAAATGTCCAAAATAATTCAAAAATAGACAATCTCTCAAAATTTGCCCAAAATATCTTCAAACTGCACAAAATTTGAGATCTATCTGTATACTGCAAACAATGTTTTATTTGTCCAATTTTGTCAAAAGAATTGTCCAAAATGACTCAAAACATTTATAACAAAATGCTAAAGTTGTCCAAAACGATGCAAAAGTTGTACAAAATTACTAAAATAAAAAAAATGCAAAAAAGTGTCAAATGATTCAAATTTTGTCAAACAATGTAAAATTTGTCCAAAATGACTCAAATTTGTCCACAATTGTTTGTTGAATTGATCCTTTTGGTTGTTTTTGGTCTTCGTCCATGTTGAGTTCAAAGGTTCAGCCTCACGTTTCTCTAGAATAAATATAAATAAAGACAGAACAGGAAATGGACTGACTGGTGAAAACAGCTGCACATTATTCAGACAGTTGCTGAGTTTCTTTAGGACTCATTCATTCTTGAACCAACCCTCTGTAGACTTCATACTCTTTGATTCTCTCTTGGACTCGTTTTCCCATCATGCCTTGCTCCGCTGCAGCTCATCAGTCCAGGTAGACGACATCACATGAATGAGACGGAGCTTGTTAACAGACAAACGGACGTCCTCCAGTCGAGTGGCACGTTGAAATGAAAGTGAAAGCCAACCCTGGTCGCTCTGACAGCTTCTGGAAATGAAGCTGTCCTCTGTTAATCTGCTGTCACTCACTTCCTGTCCAGCTGCCAGTCAGAGCGTCAGACAGATGTTTGCTCTTTAATTACCTGCTGGAGTCTCCCTTCCAGTTTACGCTGTAATTATCCGTCGTGTTTGTCCTGACAGTCCTGATGCTCAGAAACGCTTTCAAACAGAAAACAAACATCACCTTATTTAATGTTTGGTGTTCATGACAGAAAAGACCCTCTGAGCAGACGATTAAAGTAGCTGCACCACTTCACTTTATGTTTGTATAAAACAACTCATTCTCCAGAGTGACTCAATTTTTGTCCAAAATTAGGTCAAATTTGTACAAAAGCTTTCAATTTGCCCAAAATATCTACACAATGCATAAAATTATACAATTCTGTCTATAAGCTAAATAAAATATTTTACAAATTAACTTGAAATGTGTCCAAAACCTCTCAAATTATCTCTAAGATTCTTCAAAAATTTTCCAAAATGATGTAAAATAAGTTCCATAAAATCTGGGACCAGAGAATTAAGATTGGTCCAGATGAAGAGCTCAGATCAGAACCTTGACTACCAGAGGCATCTGATTCAAATGTTTCTAGACTTCTGGAAGATCTTCTGGATGCTTAAATCTTGAAGGAGACCTTGAGAGAGCTTCTTCTTTCCATTTGGCCTGGAAATGTCTTTGGTCCAAAGTATGACCAGAGAACTGAGATTTCTCCAGATGAGGAAATCAGATGAGAGCCTTGAGATGTTTCAGACGTCTGCTCTAAATGTCTCTGAACTTGTGGAAGACTTTCTTGATGCTTAAAACTTGACGGAGATTTTCCTTTCTCTGTGGCTTGGAAATGTGTTCGGTTTCCTGAAATTTGTCGCAGATCTGGATGGAATTAGCAGAAAACGGACGTCAGATCGTGCACCTAAAGTGAACAACTAGACCAAACCATCCTGAACTTTGTCAGAGGTCCATTTCATGGACAGAAACAGGAGAACGTCCTGCTTCAGCTACTGAAGATCATCTTCAAAGTTAGAAACTCATAAAACAAACGGTCTTCATGGCAGCAAACAGAAAAGCTTCCCAGAGTTTGTGTTCTATTGACACAGGTTTAATAATCAGACAATAACAGAGTTATGAGGACAGGAAGTCTTTATGCTGAGGTTCAGACACAAACAAACAGTAAAACAGACGAGATGTAGAGATGCTGAACACAAACCACACTGTTATTTATCTGTTTCTTAAAGTTCAGATACTGAACAGGAAGAAGCAGCAGAACTTTAATGGAAGCTCAGGAATCTGCTGACTGGAAGTTTTCTGGAGAAAACAGCAGCGATGAGGCAGAAAGCTGCAGATTTCTGTCCTCAGAGTGAGGATAAACCTGGAAGAGAATTTAAAAAAAGGGGGAGTTTCTGGGGATGTGCTTCTTGGAAATGTTGGTTTTGTCTGATTGTTGCTTTGAGGATGTTCCAGATCAGCAGGAAGGAGGGAAACGGAGATTTAAGAAGGTGGATTATGTGGGATGCTGAAAAGAAACATTCTTCATCAAGAACAAAACTACAGATCTTCAGTTTGTGGACAATAATCCAAACGGCATGATGCTTCTGCAGCTTGTTGGCTGGAAAAGTGTTCTGAGCTCAGATCATTTACTGCTTCGGGAACAAAGGTTCAGTTTGTCTTTTTTATCTCATTTTGTCATTTTCTCTCATTTTTGTCATTTTTTATCTCATTTTGTCATTTTCTCTCATTTTTGTCATTTTTTATCTTATTTTGTCATTTTCTCTCATTTTGTAACTTTGTGTCTCATTTTGTCTGAACTTCATAAACACATTTCTGAAGAAACTCAGCTGATTTATTCCCTCTTTCATTGGATTTCAGTGGTTGTCAGTAAAATGATTGAAGAGGACAAAGTTCTGTTTATGAAATAATCCTTTAGCTGCTGGTATTCCAACAGTTTAATATTTTAAATTGAGTTTGGAACAAAGCAGCAGCTCTGACTGGCCACGACACAGTAATATGTAAGGCAGGCAGAATGCTCCCAGCTCATTGCTTCTACATTAGCACCACCTTCATGGCGTGTTTTCCTGCTGATCTAATTAGCAGAGGCTCCGTTTCAGAGCCAACAGACTGGATGTTTGAGTTCCATCTGACAGGAAATCTGCAGCTCTGACTCACAAAGTTCTGGACTTTATTTAGTCTTTAAATGTCTCGTTTTATGGCTAAAATGCACAGAAATGTGCACAGATGGTGTGGTTTTCTTTCCTTACATCTTCAGACTGTTGGTCTGTTTGAGCTCAGACTTCACATGATGGGAAAGTTTTCTTCTCATCAAATGCCTTAAAACTTCTCAAAAGTCTCACAACATTTGTCCAAAATGACTGAAACATTTATTAGAATGAAAATGGAAAATCAACGTGCAATTTTATAAACTGAAGCCATTCTGGTGTCTCCATAAAGTTCCTGTCAGTGTCTATCTATGGATGGATCCATGTTTCTACTTAAATCCAGCCTTTGGTCCACATTTCTCCACCTGTTGAGGATCTAACATCCTTAAAATGACTCAATGTGTCTGAAACAAGACAAAGATTGTTCAGATGTATTTGAAGAATCCTTAAATTTGTCCACACTGGCACAGAACATGTCCAAAATAACTTGAAACTGGTTCCCAAAAGACTTACTTCAGATAAATATTGGTGTAAAATGACCAAAAAAATGTGTAAAATGTCAACAATGAATGATTATTCACCCTCAAAAATGGAGAAAAGAAGAACAAAATCTTCAATCTTTGGGCGACATTTTCCCCAAAGATCATTTAAAATTTGTTTGAAATTTGAAATGTGTCCCCATTAAGAAAAAGATGGTCTAAAATGACTCAGAAGTGATTTGAAACTTGTCCTAAAATATTCCAAAGTTGTACGAAATAATATGAAGATTGTCCAAAATGACTTGAAACTGGTCCTAAAAGACCAAAGATTTGTGCAAAATAAGATAAATATTGGTCTAAAATGACAAAAGTGAAAAGTCATTGGTTCTGGAAAATGGAAAAAATTGCAAAACTCTTCAGTCTTTTGTCAACATTTCACCAAAGATGACTGAAATCTCTCAAAAACAAGATGAAGATGATCCAAAATAATGAATGACTGGTCTCTGGAAAAAGGGACAAAGGTTTAGATGTTTTTAGATGTTTAGACTTGGAAGTTGTCTATAAATGAAAAATGTCTAGATTCTGGATGATGAAAAATCATCCAGAATGACTTCAAACTTGTTCAAATTCTTCATAATTTACTTAGAATCACTCCAGATTTGTCAAGAATGACTCAATTCAGTCAAAAACGACATGAAATCTGCCAAAAATTGTAAAAACTTCTCCAAAATGATCTTGGAAATGTAGAAAGCTTCAGTCCCGGCTGGAGGAGGTTCTGCTGCTACTGGAGGCGGTTCTTTGTGTTTTCTCTCATCAGAAACTCAACCTGGACTCAGACGCTCTTTAAAGCTGAATTCGTCTGAAAGACGAAGCTTCTGGTGACTCCTTCAAACCTCTAGCAGCAGCTGGACGTTCAGGTTTAACGTCCTGTAGTTCACTAAATACTGGTACCAGCTAATAATGAAACTATTGGAAACCTACATTTTATCATTGTATGTCTCATTTTGTCATTTTCTTCATTGATTTTGCCATTTTCTGTCTCATTTTCTGTCTTGTTTTTTGCCATTTCTGTCATATTTTAGTCTCATTTTGTCATTTGTCATATTTTGTAATTTTCTCTCATTTTACTGTTTTGTGTCTCATTTTGTGTCTCATTTTTTGTTTCATTTTTGTCATTTTCTGTCTCATTTTCTGTCTCATTTTGTCATTTTTGTCATTTTGTCATCTTCTGTCTCAGTTTTGTCATTTTGTCTCATTTTGTTGTTTATTTTGTCTTTTTTGTCATTCTGTGTCTCATTTTTGTCATTTTTTGTCTCATTTAGTTGTTTATTTTGTGTCTTTTTGGTCATTTTGTGTCTCTTTTTTGTCATTCTGTCTTGTTTTGGTCATTTTGTCTCTGACAGTAAAACTCTATTATGTACTTTTTTGATGATACTTTCATTAACTTCTGCTGTCATGTTGCACATTTGAACATTTTAGAACCTGAAGGAGGCCCAGAAAAAGCCATCAAACTCAAACTTTCTGAAGCGACATTGAAACTTTCCTTTTAAATAAACAGCCTCATTAGTCTCTGGAGTTTCTGCAGCAGATTTACGGAACCAGCCGCTGATCCTGTGTGTTTTCTGCTCGAAAAAATAAGAAGAATTAAGCGAACAAGTTAAAATATTGAGGTCAGGACCCTACAGTGTTGTTATGGTGGAGTAATTTGAATATTAAGGAGTGAAAGCCTGAAATAAAAGTGTCATAAACTCCAAGTTTATGTGACTTTAATAAACATTCGGGCCCCACGGTGTCATTACTCATGGAGATTAATCCCACTAATTTCGGATTAAAGTTAATATCCGACAGAAATAAACATGAAAAGCTGGTAAATCCAAGCATTCCCTAGATTTCTAACCAGCTGTCTTTGTTTTTATTTTCTGTATTTAGATAAGAGATGTTGGTGGAGTTTCTTAATGATCGATGTTTTCATAGAAAGTGGAGCTGAAGAGGATTTTAGTTTTCTACAGGACGTGAATAGGATCAAACACCTGAACGCTTTTCTTATTTTGTGTCTCATTTTTGTAGTTTTGTATCTTTGTTTTTGTCATTTTCAGTCTCACTTTTGTCATTTTATGTCTTGTTGTCATTTTGTGTTATGTTTTTGTCATTTTGTGTCATTTTGTCATTTCCTGGCTTGTTTTGTCGTTTATGGTCTTATTTACACCATTTTGTGTCTCATTTTTGTCTTTTTCTTTATTGCTTTTGTCATTTTGTCTCATTTTTCATTTTGTCTCATTTTGTAATTTTCTTGATCATTTTTGTCTTTTGTGTCTGATTTTTTTGTTGTTTTCTGTCTCATTTTGTCCTTTGCTTTTGTCATTTTGTCTGATTTTTGTCATTTTCTTCATCATTTTTGTTGTTTTGCGTCTCTTTTTTGTTATTTTCTGTCTCATTTTGTCATTTTCTTCATCATTTTTGTTGTTTTGCGTCTCTTTTTTTATTTTCTGTCTCATTTTCTTCATCATTTTTGTTGTTTTGCGTCTGTTTTTTTGTTATTTTCTGCCTCATTTTGTCCTTTTCAGTCTCGTTTTTTCGTGTTCTGTCCCGTTTTATTCTGAAATCGTACAGAGGGAAGATGCCTTTCATTTTCCAGACGTGGGGAACCTGCAGCGTTCTGCTCCATGAGTTTCTCACCTCAGCGCATACCTGATTTGTAAACCTAATAAATTGAAATTTCAGAACCTCCAGGGACGCTGCAGCAAAGCGCGTCTGATTTATTGCCTTATTTATGAGATACGAGAGCATAATTCCAAACAGGATCCGCTGCATCGGACAGGGAACGTGAGCGTGGAAATCCTTTGTGACTCAGGGCGGCCCGGAGAGACGATCTGAGGCTGAATTTAGGTTTTCAGACGCCGACAGCAGAGAGAAGAAGCTCACAGTTAGACGGTGAATCCCTCTCATAAAACTAAAACTCTGTCTCTCCAAAGTAACTGTCTAAACTGAGTTCTGGGACCTTATAGAGCAGGGTGTCCAACATGAGGCCCGTGGTCCAAAAGTGGTCCTCCAGAGGGTCCAGTCCGGCCCTCAAAGTGTAAAAATTACAGAGAAGACATTAACTGCAGATTGTAAATTAGTAAAACTATAAATTTAAAATCATTTCTAGACCATGACACGTTGTTTGGATCAGAAAGTAAAATACTAGATTGTTCTTTTTCCATTTCGTGTCTCATTTTTCTAACTTTTTTAGTCTTGCTTGTTGCTTTTGTCTTTTTTGGTCGTTTGTCTCATGTTTTTGTCATTTTGTGTCTCATTTTTATTGTTTTTTTGTCATTTTGTGTCTCATTTTTATTGTTTTTGTCATTTTCCTCATGTTTTTGTCATTTCTCTTTTTTTCTTTTTGTTGTATTTCTTTTCTCATTTGTCTAACTTTGCGCTGTTTTGGTCCCGATGCTTGTTTTTGACATTTTTAGGACTGGTTTCAGACTGGATGTTGGACTGGTTCAGGACTTTCTTCGGACTGGTTCATGTTTGGTTCCAGTCTTGGTTCTCCTGGTTTTGGATGCGATGTAAAGTTGGTTTTACTCTGGATCTGGTCCTGGATGAGGACTGGTTTAGGACTGTCTTGGGCAGGTCTTGGACCTACTTGTTGTGGGCTTTTTTCTGACTGGTTTAGGTTTGATTCTGGTCCTGGTTTTAGACCTTTCTTTCAGGACTGGTTTCAGACTGTCTTTGGCGGGTCTCTTTTTACCCCAAGAACACCAAACCTACCACCAGGCATGGAGGTGGCAGTATCATGCTCTGTGGAACTGGAGCTTTCCACAAAGTAAATGGAATAATGAAGAAGGAGGATCACCTCCACGTTCTTCAGGAGAACCTAAAGCCATCAGCAGAAGGTTGATCTTGGACACAGTTGGATGTTTCAACCAGACAATGAGTCCAAACACACATCAGACGTGGTAAAGAAATGGTTCCATCAGGCTGGAATGAAGGTTCTAGAATGAGGGTTCTAGACTGGTCTCCCCAAAGTCCTCACTTAAACCATCAAGAACCTGAAGAACCAAGACAGAAAAACATCAAATGTAGTGGAACTGAACTAGAATTGGTTTAGTTCCACTACATTTGTTGTTTTTCTGTCTCAGACTTGAGTCAATTAAATTGATAGTGTGATGATGCTGCCACCTCCATGCGTGATGGTAGGTACAGAGTCCAGAGGAATTTATAATGTGTGGCAGTAAAAACAGTTTGTCAGCAAAAAATGTAATTATTGGACAGATAATTGCTGTAATTTCCAGTTTTTTATCGTCCATAATTGTTTTCTACGTGTTTTTTGTGCTCTCTTGCTGCCAGATATTTTCTCTCAGATGTATTTTTGCAGACGGCGTTAAAGCCTCTGTGTTATTTAGAGACGATAATATTCAGACTATTCAGCTCTCTCCTTGCCACAGGCTGGACTCACACATACTAAAACACACACACACACACACACACACACACACACACACACACACACACACACACACACACACACACACACACACACACTGAGCTGTGATTGACTGAACTCTTGGAGGATGAAACGCTTTCTTCAGGAGGAATCTCTTCCTGCTTCTTCTGCATCTCCCGAGGTTCCATGTTTTGCTCAGGGACACATCAGTAGCATCAGCCGTCGCCGGCGGCAACAAGCGTCAAGACGACAGAGAATTAACTGAAGCATAACAAAATTTATTAGACACTTCCTGTCCTCACACACCTGTCAGGTAGCTTCAGTTAACCCTTCACTTCTTGTCCTCACATGTCGGGTAGCTTGAGTTAACCCTTCACTTCCTGTCCTCACACACCTGTCAGGTAGCTTCAGTTAACCCTTCATTTCCTGTCCTCACATGTCGGGTAGCTTCAGTTAACCCTTCACTTCCTGTCCTCACATGTCGGGTAGCTTCAGTTAACCCTTCACTTCCTGTCCTCACATGTCAGGTAGCTTCAGTTAACCCTTCACTTCCTGTCCTCACATGTCGGGTAGCTTCAGTTAACCCTTCACTTCCTGTCCTCACATGTCAGGTAGCTTCAGTTAACCCTTCACTTCCTGTCCTCACATGTCAGGTAGCTTCAGTTAACCCTTCACTTCCTGTCCTCACATGTCAGGTAGCTTCAGTTAACCCTTCACTTCCTGTCCTCACATGTCAGGTAGCTTCAGTTAACCCTTCACTTCCTGTCCTCACATGTCGGGTAGCTTCAGTTAACCCTTCACTTCCTGTCCTCACATGTCGGGTAGCTTCAGTTAACCCTTCACTTCCTGTCCTCACATGTCAGGTAGCTTGAGTTAACCCTTCACTTCCTGTCCTCACACACCTGTCAGGTAGCTTCAGTTAACCCTTCATTTCTTGTCCTCACATGTCGGGTAGCTTCAGTTAACCCTTCACTTCCTGTCCTCACATGTCAGGTAGCTTCAGTTAACCCTTCACTTCCTGTCCTCACATGTCAGGTAGCTTCAGTTAACCCTTCACTTCCTGTCCTCACATGTCGGGTAGCTTCAGTTAACCCTTCACTTCCTGTCCTCACATGTCGGGTAGCTTCAGTTAACCCTTCACTTCCTGTCCTCACATGTCAGGTAGCTTCAGTTAACCCTTCACTTCCTGTCCTCACTTGTCAGGTAGCTTCAGTTAACCCTTCACTTCCTGTCCTCACTTGTCGGGTAGCTTCAGTTAACCCTTCACTTCCTGTCCTCACATGTCGGGTAGCTTCAGTTAACCCTTCACTTCCTGTCCTCACTTGTCGGGTAGCTTCAGTTAACCCTTCACTTCCTGTCCTCACTTGTCGGGTAGCTTCAGTTAACCCTTCACTTCCTGTCCTCACATGTCGGGTAGCTTCAGTTAACCCTTCACTTCCTGTCCTCACATGTCAGGTAGCTTCAGTTAACCCTTCACTTCCTGTCCTCACTTGTCAGGTAGCTTCAGTTAACCCTTCACTTCCTGTCCTCACATGTCAGATAGCTTCAGTTAACCCTTCATTTCCTGTCCTCACATGTCGGGTAGCTTCAGTTAACCCTTCACTTCCTGTCCTCACACATCTGTCGGGTAGCTTCAGTTAACCCTTCACTTCCTGTCCTCACACATCTGTCAGGTAGCTTCAGTTAACCCTTCACTTCCTGTCCTCACATGTCAGGTAGCTTCAGTTAACCCTTCACTTCCTGTCCTCACTTGTCAGGTAGCTTCAGTTAACCCTTCACTTCCTGTCCTCACTTGTCAGGTAGCTTCAGTTAACCCTTCACTTCCTGTCCTCACATGTCAGGTAGCTTCAGTTAACCCTTCACTTCCTGTCCTCACTTGTCAGGTAGCTTCAGTTAACCCTTCACTTCCTGTCCTCACTTGTCAGGTAGCTTCAGTTAACCCTTCACTTCCTGTCCTCACTTGTCAGGTAGCTTCAGTTAACCCTTCACTTCCTGTCCTCACATGTCAGGTAGCTTCAGTTAACCCTTCACTTCCTGTCCTCACATGTCAGGTAGCTTCAGTTAACCCTTTACGCTTCAGTGCGTCGTAGGTGTACCGCCGGCGGTACACCTACTAATTGGCATAGGAATTTCAAGAATGTCCGACGGCTGCAAACCCGATTATACAAACACTATATGCCGATGGAAAGCTTAGATTCTCATGAATCCGCCGGTATAAACCACTTTCAGATGCGATTACCACAGTGGGTGAGAAAAACATATTTGTCCGACAAAAACAAATATTCATCCATCCGTTCTCTATACACGGCTTCAACGCACACAGCGCGACTCACATTTCCGGGTTTATTATTACACACAAAAAAAAAGATTCCACAAAAAACGGCCATAATCCAACCTTTTACATCCAGACGACACAAGCCAGGAAACTATTTTGTCCAAAACATGTCCTGAAGTCGGTATAAAATCCACGAATCGGTCGTTTTCAAGGAAATGCACCTCGCGATGTGCGTCCAATATTCCCTGTATTTTTCGTCATTTTTTAATTTAAAAATAGAATATTAGTGATTTTTTGTATTGAAAACGGCTGGAATTGACTGAAGCTTAAAGGGTTAACCCTTCACTTCCTGTCCTCACACATCTGTCAGGTAGCTTCAGTTAACCCTTCACTTCCTGTCTTCACATGTCAGGTAGCTTTAGTTAACCCTTCACTTCCTGTCCTCACACATCTGTCAGGTAGCTTCAGTTAACCCTTCACTTCCTGTCCTCACTTGTCAGGTAGCTTCAGTTAACCCTTCACTTCCTGTCTTCACATGTCAGGTAGCTTCAGTTAACCCTTCACTTCCTGTCCTCACATGTCAGGTAGCTTCAGTTAACCCTTCACTTCTTGTCTTCACATGTCGGGTAGCTTCAGTTAACCCTTCACTTCTTGTCCTCACTTGTCAGGTAGCTTCAGTTAACCCTTCACTTCTTGTCTTCACATGTCGGGTAGCTTCAGTTAACCCTTCACTTCCTGTCCTTCCACATCTGTCAGGTAGCTTCAGTTAACCCTTCACTTCCTGTCTTCACATGTCAGGTAGCTTCAGTTAACCCTTCACTTCCTGTCCTCACTTGTCAGGTAGCTTCAGTTAACCCTTCACTTCCTGTCTTCACATGTCGGGTAGCTTCAGTTAACCCTTCACTTCCTGTCCTCACTTGTCAGGTAGCTTCAGTTAACCCTTCACTTCCTGTCCTCACTTGTCAGGTAGCTTCAGTTAACCCTTCACTTCCTGTCCTCACACATCTGTCAGGTAGCTTCAGTTAACCCTTCACTTCCTGTCCTCACACATCTGTCAGGTAGCTTCAGTTAACCCTTCACTTCCTGTCCTCACACATCTGTCAGGTAGCTTCAGTTAACCCTTCACTTCCTGTCTTCACACACCTGTGACGTCATAATGTTCTCGGTCATTAGATAAGTTATGTTTAAACTTTATTGTAAATTTCGTTAATGAGGTATTTCATGTTAATTTTTATTGATGTTTCCAGCAAACTTCCGAAATAAAATTTTTTGTGGTCTCCATTAGAAGCTGAGATATGTGAAGGACAAACTCTTCAACAACTAGTGTTGTTTTCTCCTCTTTATGATAATAGATTAATACTGTTGGTTGGTTGGTTCTGTGGTTGGTTGACTGAGTGATTAATTTGTTGGTTGATTGATTGACTTCAGAGCTCTGATCTGTGACTAAAGGAATCTAAACCTCATTGTTCTGGTTTAACTTCCTGATCTTCAGGTTCAGGTAAATGGATTCTGGAAAGCATCTTGAGACAGTCTGACCTGTAATTGGAGCTATATAAATAAAACTAATTTGAACGTTTTCCTCTCTGCTGTTGCTGCTTCTGAACTGTTGCCATGGTGACATCCCATCATTAGGCACCACCTGCAGCAGGTATTCATGTATTCATGTATTCTGCTGCCGTTTGATCTCCTCTTTGTTGACCGGTTCCCCTGCAGATCCTCATCATGTCCAATCTTTTATTCAGTCGTCTCTACAAAGCGTCTGGCTGGAGGAATAAAGTTTGAGATGATTTACCTCAACGTCCAGCAGGTCCACCAAGAAACAGCAGAAATGACCAAAAATACAGCTCTAAAAAAATAACAAAAAGCCAACCATAAACAATAAAAACAGCAAGAAAACAAAATGACCAAAAATACAAGGGTTATAAAAAAACAACAAAAACAATAAAAAACAGCAACAAACAATAAAAAGCAACAAAATGACCATAAACTCAACAGATGTAAAAACACAATAAAAAAATAATAAAAAGCTGAAAAAATGTGCCAAAAAATGTAACATCTATTTAAAAAAAAAAAACTACAAAAACTATTTTTAAAAAAACAAAAGCCAATAAAAATAACAAAAAATAAATAAATAATAAAAACAACAAAACATGTGCACCAAACCACATACAACAGCTATAAAAAATGGCAAACGTCTTTAAAATTCTGTCATTTATAGCTGATTTCAGTCCAGTAAAATGGTAATTTTATGGTTTATGACAGACATTTTCAATAACAATCTGACAGTTTACTATTTTTCTCTTGAATCTTGTCCAAAATGACTTTAAACAAGTGAAAAATTACTCAAAAATGTAAAAAAAAAAAAAAATAGTGTTCAAAATTAATAATTATTGGTCTATATATATTTTGTTTAATTAAAAAAAATTAACTTTGGTGGTCTCGTGTCTCCATAAAGTTCCTGTCAGTGTGTATCTATGGATGGTCCAGTCTTTGGTCCACATTTCTCCAACTGTTGAGGCTCTAACATCTGTAGAATCTGATGGTTAAAGTTGGACCAGACAAGGTTCCAGTTTTTAGATGTTCAAACTAAATGTTGATGTGGAACCATTGGAAGGACGTCCAACCGTCCAAAATTAGTCACAATATGTCCAAAGTTACTTAAAACGTGTCAAATACTACAAAAATACTCAAAATTGATTAAAACCTTGTTTAAAAATGACTCAAAAGTCCAGTAAAACCTGAACACAATCACTTAAAGTGTCAGCAGTGACTATGATGAATGATTATTGATCTTAGAAATGGAAACCAGTTCAGAATGTTGAATCCTATAAATGGAAATGACACCAGATTTCTCATAATTTGTTTTGAATGACCTCAAATCTGTCCAAAATGATTTGAAGTTTTTCACAAAAATTCAAGACGGCAGCTTCAGTTGTCCAAAATAAGCTCAAAACTGATGCTGTTAAACCTGTAATTCCACCAACTATGATCTAAAAACAGTGGAAATACTTCAGAGGTTCTGCACTAATCCTCATATTGTTTCACGTCCTGCATATTTTCTCTGACATCTGGGATATTTTTAGGCTTCACTGTATGAAAATATGGATTCCCAGGATGCAGGAGAATCATCTGATGGACAACAACAACCCAACTTAAGATCCAAACCCCCCATTTTTTACGTTCCGTGGAGATCATTAACGTGACGCAGATTTATTCACCGGTTTAATTTTAAACAACCCAAAGTGGAATGAGTCTCGGGGGATTCTCCTCAGCAGGACTCTGCTTTACATCTCTGACAGACTTTCTATGTGAGGGGATGAATATTCCCAGGATGTTCTCGGTTTGTTTAGTGTGTTTACACAGGAAGTCTGGAGGGATTCGACTCTCTGAAGGAAGTAAATCCCAGTCGTGGATGTTATGTTCATTTCATGGCTACTACCTGCCCGACTCGGTTTAAACCAGAAATACATACTGAAATATGAGTTAATGTGAGTGAGTATGAGGGAAACTTGAAGTACATCCACTGTATAAATGTTGTGTTGAGTATTTTTACAATTTGTTTACTTTCTGCACACAGAAATATGTCCTATAAAGCAAACTAGTGGAGACTTGAAGTCAGACTTTGGTGTTTAGAAAAGAGAAACTAATCCTAATAATTATAGTAATAATGAACAGGGACATAATCTGCTGCCTCTAGACTCTTTACAGACTTTTGTTTGATAGATTTCAGTGCAGCTTTGGCTTCGGTTGTCCTGAAGGACCAGGTTGACCTCATGCTTACCAGACAGATCATTTTTTACAAAAATTGTGAACTACTTCTCATTTTTCTGCTCCAATCACTTGTGGAGTTCCTCAAGGTTCCATCTCAGGAGCCTTCTGATTCTCCTTGTAAATGTGTCCTTTGGGCTCCACAAACATAAAGTGTTCCTCCACTGTTACTCTATCTGCTAGCTGTCAGGAGGATTCTACCTGCATCAGATCATCATAATCTGCCTTCAGAAGATAAAGTGGCTAAAAACTGCCTTCAACCTGATGATAAAAATACAAAACTGACATGTTTAACAAATCGACAACCATCACTTGGCAGCCAAACTTCATGTTCAAGCAGGAATCTTGGTGTCATCTCCGACTGTTGATAAATTAAAGTAAACATTCAGTAAAATCGGGCTCTTGTGCTGCTGAATTAAACATGAATCAACAGGAAGCAACTTGTAGCTCTGAATGTCAAAATTTGTCATTTTTGTTTTGTCTCATTTGTTGTCATTTTGTGTCTCATTTTTGTCATTTTCTGTCTTGATTTTTTTTTAGTTCTGTGACATATACACCACACCTCAGGTTCACAGAAAGCAGTTAAATCATGGACCTCATTACCAGAACTAGTGGTAAAACCTTTAATAGAACCGGTGGTAGAACCTTTCATAGAACCGGTGGTAGAACCTTTCATAGAACCAGTGGTAGAACCTTTCATAGAACCGGTGGTAGAACCTTTCATAGAACCGGTGGTAGAACCTTTCATAGAACCAGTGGAGGAACCTTTCATAGAACCGGTGGTAGAACCTTTCATAGAACCGGTGGTAGAACCTTTCATAGAACCGGTGGAGGAACCTTTCATAGAACCGGTGGAGGAACCTTTCATAGAACCGGTGGTAGAACCTTTCATAGAACCGGTGGAGGAACCTTTCATAGAACCGGTGGAGGAACCTTTCATAGAACCGGTGGTAGAACCTTTCATAGAACCGGTGGTGGAACCTTTCATAGAACCGGTGGTAGAACCTTTCATAGAACCGGTGGTCGAACCTTTCGTAGAACCGGTGGAGGAACCTTTCATAGAACCGGTGGTAGAACCTTTCATAGAACCGGTGGTCGAACCTTTCGTAGAACCGGTGGAGGAACCTTTCATAGAACCGGTGGTCGAACCTTTCGTAGAACCGGTGGAGGAACCTTTCATAGAACCGGTGGTAGAACCTTTCATAGAACCGGTGGAGGAACCTTTCATAGAACCGGTGGTCGAACCTTTCGTAGAACCGGTGGAGGAACCTTTCATAGAACCGGTGGTAGAACCTTTCATAGAACCGGTGGTCGAACCTTTCGTAGAACCGGTGGAGGAACCTTTCGTAGAACCGGTGGAGGAACCTTTCATAGAACCGGTGGTCGAACCTTTCGTAGAACCGGTGGAGGAACCTTTCATAGAACCGGTGGAGGAACCTTTCATAGAACCGGTGGTCGAACCTTTCATAGGACCGGTGGAGGAACCTTTCGTAGAACCGGTGGAGGAACCTTTCGTAGAACCGGTGGTAGAACCTTTCGTAGAACCGGTGGTAGAACCTTTCATAGAACCGGTGGAGGAACCTTTCGTAGAACCGGTGGAGGAACCTTTCGTAGAACCGGTGGTAGAACCTTTCGTAGAACCGGTGGTAGAACCTTTCATAGAACCGGTGGTAGAACCTTTTATAGAACCGGTGGTAGAACCTTTCATAGAACCGGTGGTAGAACCTTTTATAGAACCGGTGGTCGAACCTTTCGTAGAACCGATGGTCGAACCTTTTATAGAACCGGTGGTAGAACCTTTCATAGAACCGGTGGTAGAACCTTTTATAGAACCGGTGGTAGAACCTTTCATAGAACCGGTGGTAGAACCTTTTATAGAACCGGTGGTAGAACCTTTCATACAACCGGTGGTAGAACCTTTTATAGAACCGGTGGTAGAACCTTTCATAGAACCAGTGGTAGAACCTTTCATAGAACCGGTGGTAGAACCTTTCATAGAACCGGTGGAGGAACCTTTCGTAGAACCGGTGGTAGAACCTGGTGTTCTGTATGGATAAAGCTGCAGGTTTAAACTCTGAGCTGGTAGAGGATAGTTTAAAGCTTCGGTCGCCCGCTGAGAGGAAACTTCAGCTCCAGATCTTCCTCTGAGATACGGTGAACCTTCATGGAGGAGGTTCTGGGGTTAAACTGCTTCCTGCTGCATCATCAGGACAAAAACACACAATCACACACAGACACACAAACCTCCTGCAGGCTGTTATCTGCAGCCAGCAGCAGAGTTTGTCGACCTGCTGATAGAAAGCAGCCGGTGTATTTTTGTGTGTCTGTCGTCCGGTTAATCCTCGGTCTGCAGCCTGATAGGAGAAAACTACGGCAAATTTAGATGGAGTAAAAGGAAGCAAGAGGACAGAAAAACACAGAGAGAGGTTGTGCAACAGAGTTTTCTGATCACCTCAATACAAAACATTGCATCTTTTTATGGTGATTTTAAGTTTTTGTGGTGCTTTGATTCTTTTTGTCATAATTGTGTCTTTTTATGGGGGCTTCCATCCGTCCATCCATCCATCCATCCATCCATCCATCCATCATCCATCCATCCATCCATCATCCATCCATCCATCCATCAGGGATCAGGGTTAGAATTATCTGGTAAAATCATCAAAAAAAACCTTTATGAGTATATTTGGTTTCTGTTTTCATCCTCTTAATCCTGAATTTGTAGCTGCCTTTAGTTAGTTTTCTTCTTTATAATTTCTTTCTTTATAATTTTACTTCTTTTCCAGATCATCGTGAAACACCAAAAGTTTGTGGTTAGATTTACGAAAATATCTCTCCTTTACCGACGCTTTAACAAAATAACACAATTAGCAAAATAACACAATTTGCTTGAAAATATGAGTCTTCCACAATATATTTGAATTTTCTCCCAAAAAAGCCCCACGATGTCTTACTTATTTGAACATAATCTGATTTTGAATGCAATTATTTAGGCAGAATGTTGCTTTTTTTTGGAGACTGAGCTGATTTAAGAGCACAAAAACCAACAATGGAAGACAGAAAGTGTTCAGAATGATGAGAAAAGGAGGTGGAAAGAACACAAATATCAGTTTTACATTTCAGGTTGGAGAAGAAAACTCTGGTTTTAAACATGTGGAGGCCGGTTCTCTGCACAGGTCTCAGCTTTCTACTTCCTGTTTTAAATATCCAGACACAGCTGTGACTCTAAAGTGGACATTTTGGACAGATTTGAGAGGAAAACTCTCACCAAAGCATCACTGGCAGTCGTCTCAATGCTGCAACCTAATTAACGAGTTTTTCTTCCATTTCTGTCACAACCAGGAAATAAGTTTTCACAACTAAACCTCATCTAAAGTGTCTGCTGCAATTAAAACTGGAATAAATTATCAGTGACAGTCAGACTGTGATCCAGAACAGCATCAACATCACAACATGTAGAAGTGTTGGTGGAACTTATCCGTCTCTTCAGCTGCTGTTTTTTTGTCTTAATTAGATGGAAAGAGTGTGCTGTTACTACTTTTAGCTGGTTTGACAGAATATAAACTCTGCTTTAGAGAGTTGTTCAGTGGA
Organism: Acanthochromis polyacanthus; assembly: GCF_021347895.1. NCBI lineage: Eukaryota > Metazoa > Chordata > Actinopteri > Pomacentridae > Acanthochromis > Acanthochromis polyacanthus. The sequence continues at coordinate 2,092,067 of NC_067125.1, read as the reverse complement.
GCTACATCTGCAAAGTGTGTGTGAAACAAAGGAGGAAGTTTTGCTGTATAGATTAAAATGACACGGCTTCAATCAAGACACAAAACGACAAAAATGAAACACAAAATGACAAAAATTAGACACAAAGTGACAAAAATAAGACACAAAATGCCAACAACGAGACACAAAACGACCAAAATTAGTCACAAAATGACAATACTGAGGCACATAATGACAAAAATGAGACACAAAATGACAAAAATGAGACAAAACTACAAAAATGAAACACAAAATGACAAAAACGAGAAAATTAAAGTAACAATTGTCATTAATCTTTCTTGCTTCTAACAAAATTATGGTCAACCAATGAAGAACATTTTGTCTTCCTCCTCATGTCATGTAAAATTGTGTAAATAAAACGGTGTATCGTCTGCGTAAAGGTTGATTCTGGTTCAATGAACAACATGTGACTGAACTAGAATTCTGAAATGATCCTTTAACAAACTTTGTGAACAAAAAACTGCAGCTCAGATCCTTCTTTAGCATCCAGTAACAGTCTGAACTTTAGTTTGTTTTTATCGTTTGGTTCGACAATCAGAACTGAACAGTAATCGAGCAGAAACTTCAGGTATTTAATGAGATGTTTGAAAATTTAACCTGTTTAAAAAAATCCCTGTTAAAATGACCTTTAAAAAATACTTTTTTTAAATGTTATTTTCCCCTAGTGTTTGATCCTAAAATTCTACCTTTTTTCTGTATTTAAATGGACAAATTATTACCATTTTACAGATATTTACCATTTGTTGAAAGAAAATTTTGAATAATGATTTTAAGAAGATCCTCATATTAATTTACGCGTTGACTGTTTAAAAAAATCCCTCTAAAAATGACCTTTAAAAAATACTTTTTTTAAATGTTATTTTCCCCTAGTGTTTGATCCTAAAATTCTACCTTTTTTCTGTATTTAAATGGACAAATTATTACCATTTTACAGATATTTACCATTTGTTGAAAGAAAATTTTGAAAAATGATTTTAAGAAGATCCTCATATTAATTTACATGTTGACTGTTTAAAAAAATCCCTCTAAAAATGACCACCAAATATTTATTTTCAAAATGGTAATTACATTTTTTTCTTGATGGTTGATCCTAAAATTACACAATTTTTGCCACATTTCAGTTAACAAAAATACTATAATTTTATTTTTATTAATCAGGGAATCAAAATGTAGAAAAATATTTAATTACATGTTGACAATAAAAAAAATCTCCCAAAAATGAAGACTTAAAAGCTACTTTTTGAATGATAATATTTTTTCCCAATATTTGACCCAAAAATAGCAGATTTTGTTGTATTTAAATGAGCAAAAATATTATTATTTTAAGGGTATTTAGCATTTTTAAAGAACGTTTTGAAAACGGGTTTTAAGAAAATCTCAATATTTATTCAGATACTTTGAATTTTTATTTTTATGTATATAATGTCTGCACAGTTTTAATCATTTATTTATTGAAACAGATATTTATTGTGTATTTTCACAGTTTTAGCAGTATTTCACTGTTTTGAACTTATTTTTTAGAGCCTTGCTGCCAGAGTTCCAGTGGTTTATTTTTATGGTTTCACTTTCAGATTTGATGCTAAAACAAGCAGCTGTTGTCGTAAAAATGTTAATTAAAATTAACATTTTATTTCTGCACGGGTTCCTTTTCACAAAATATTTTTCACAAAAAAACAGCAAATCTTCAGCTGCTTTATACACTGCAAAAACCCAAACTCTTACCAAGTCTGTTTGTCTTATTTTTAGTCCAAATGTCTCATCCCACTGGATTTAACATAAATTCAAATTGACTAATTTTGAAATTTGAAAATGTGGGGGAAAAAAAATTTTCACAGTGAAAATTTCCACATTTTCAAAATTTTTTTGAAAATTTTTTGATGGGGAAAAAAGAAATGTTAAAAAAGGTTCCTTTAAGAACATCCAGGAAAAAATTAACCAAAATCCAGCGAATTTCGCTGGATTTTGGTTAATTTTCCCCCCAAATGTTCTCAAAGAAAATATTAGAAGTGTTACTGATAAGTATGTATTCACTTTAGATATTTTGAAGATTTTTTTGGAAGATTTTTTTACTCATTGTAAAAAAAATTTTTTTTTACAATTTTCATTTATTTTTTATTTCTTGCCAAATTATTTTTTTTTAAATAAAATTTTTAAGGAAAGCTTTTAAGGAATTTTCTTCCTGAAGATTTTTCAAATTTTTATAAATTTGGGGAATTTTTTGCTGAATTTTTGGATTTTTTTTCTAGAAAGGCAACAATATTTTTTGGTGCCATAAATGAGGACAACAGGACGGTTAAGATCCTGGTAAAATAGAGCTTGAAAAAATGTCCCAGCTAATTTTAATATCTCTATATTGTAAATATCACATCTTATTTCAAGAAATCTTACCAAGCCATTTTTCGCTTGTTCTATTGGCAGATTTTTTTCACTTATTTCAAGGTAAAAGTTCTTTGAAATAAGTTTTTTTTCTTGTTTTGAGAGGGGCATTTTTTCCAGAGTAGCTTCTCTGCTGTTTAACTGTCTTCAGACGACTTGTTAATGTTTAATAGGAGACGTAAACCTGAGAAAACACACCAACATTCACTGCCTGTACATATAGATGTATTTATATATGTGTATCTGGGTTGTATTCTGTCCTTTTTTAACTTTCTGCAGCTCATTTTTCACCTTTTCTTCTCCTGTTTCTGGGCTTTCCTCAGCTCTCTCCTCCACCTTATCAGCCTCCTTTGTCCTGTCTTTACCCTCATTCCTCTCTGGGGCAGCAGATAAACCCCCCCAGCGCTAATCTGCAGCTAAATAGACGCTGATCCCCGTAAATGTTGGGAGTGTTTACACGGCCTCCGGCTAACGGGCTGGAAATTAATTAGCCGGGAGACGCTGCTCACTCGTCGTTGCTTCGTCTCTGTTGGCCGTTCGGTTTCCGTCTGAGCAGTTTGTTGTTGACGTTGCTGAGGTTTCAAACATACAAGAAACTCTTAAAGGTGCTTTTCTTTATCTGTCGTAAAAATGTTGAAACGTGAAGACCGGCTTTGTTCACATGTTTGGAAAGTTTGTCAGATATTTCTAAACTCTGGGAGCTTTTTGTGTGTGGAAAGTGCTTTGAATGCAGCATAAATGTTTTTCATCTGAAAGCAAAGAACAAAAACAAGACACAAAATGACAAAAACGAGACACAAAATGAGAAAATGCCAAAAAAGAGACACAAAATGACAAAAACGAGACCTGAAACTAATAAACTGAGAAATAAAATGACAAAAAGAGACGCAGAACAACAAACGTAAGACATAAAACAAAAAAAATATGAAATTAAACAACAAAAACAAGACAAATCAACAACAAAAACATGACAGAATGTCAAAAATGAGAAACAAAATGACAAAAACGAGGCACAGATAAATTAGAAATATGGGTAGATGTCCAACGTTTCGACTGCGGACTTCTTCTTTTTCCAAAGCGATGACTTTAGATCTACTCACCTGTAAATAAACCTCAAACTTTTCCTTGAGTCCTCCAGAGACGGACATCCCACCAAGATGCAAAACTGTATTTATGTGGCTCTTTAACCTGTTTAGTGCTAAAGAAAGCCTCATGTTCTGCAGAATGAGACATTCCATTCGTCAGGTGTCACAGCAGTCTTCATTAATTCACTGTTTGTCTCCAGCGTTCTGCTTTAGATTCATTTATTCCTCGTCCTCCCACACAGAGCTGGAGGTGTCAAACGGAGCCATTAGTCAAAGCCGTCTCCTAATTGGACTTGTTATCGCACAACATTTGTTTCTTTGTTGTTCTGACGCTTTCAGTCACTTTGATGACAGAAAAAAGGAAGGGGAGTTAATCGGGGTCTTAATAAAAGTGCTTTTATTTTGACAACCTGATCCACAGGAAAGAAAACATCTGCAGGACTCTGACGTCTGCTGGTCGGAAGAATTACAAAAAATTCAAAACAGATTTGCAAACACTGGATAATATTTATAAAAATTCTGATGCTGCCTCCACCGTGCTTCACATCATGACGCTGCCACCACCGTGCTTCACATCATGATGCTGCCTCCACCGTGCTTCACGTCATGATGCTGCCTCCACCGTGCTTCACATCATGACGCTGCCTCCACCGTGCTTCACATCATGACGCTGCCACCACCGTGCTTCACATCATGACGCTGCCACCACCGTGCTTCACATCATGATGCTGCCACCAACGTGCTTCACATCATGATGCTGCCTCCACCATGCTTCATCATGATGCTGCCTCCACCGTGCTTCACATCATGACGCTGCCACCACCGTGCTTCACATCATGATGCTGCCACCACCGTGCTTCACATCATGATGCTGCCTCCACCATGCTTCATCATGATGCTGCCTCCACCGTGCTTCACATCATGACGCTGCCTCCACCGTGCTTCACATCATGACGCTGCCTCCACCGTGCTTCACATCATGACGCTGCCTCCACCGTGCTTCACATCATGATGCTGCCTCCACCGTGCTTCACATCATGATGCTGCCACCACCGTGCTTCATCATGATGCTGCCACCACCGTGCTTCACATCATGATGCTGCCTCCACCGTGCTTCACATCATGATGCTGCCTCCACCGTGCTTCACATCATGATGCTGCCACCACCGTGCTTCATCATGATGCTGCCTCCACCGTGCTTCACATCATGATGCTGCCACCACCGTGCTTCACGTCATGATGCTGCCTCCACCGTGCTTCACGTCATGACGCTGCCACCACCGTGCTTCATCATGATGCTGCCTCCACCGTGCTTCACATCATGATGCTGCCACCACCGTGCTTCACGTCACGATGCTGCCACCACCGTGCTTCACGTCATGATGCTGCCTCCACCGTGCTTCACATCATGATGCTGCCTCCACCGTGCTTCACGTCACGATGCTGCCTCCACCATGCTTCACGTCACGATGCTGCCTCCACCGTGCTTCACATCACGATGCTGCCTCCACCATGCTTCACATCATGATGCTGCCTCCACCGTGCTTCACATCACGATGCTGCCTCCACCGTGCTTCATCATGATGCTGCCTCCACCGTGCTTCACATCACGATGCTGCCTCCACCGTGCTTCATCATGATGCTGCCTCCACCATGCTTCACATCATGATGCTGCCACCACCGTGCTTCACATCATGATGCTGCCTCCACCGTGCTTCACATCATGATGCTGCCTCCACCGTGCTTCACATCATGACGCTGCCTCCACCGTGCTTCACGTCATGACGCTGCCTCCACCGTGCTTCACATCATGATGCTGCCACCACCGTGCTTCACGTCATGATGCTGCCTCCACCGTGCTTCACGTCATGACGCTGCCACCACCGTGCTTCATCATGATGCTGCCTCCACCGTGCTTCACATCATGATGCTGCCACCACCGTGCTTCACGTCACGATGCTGCCTCCACCGTGCTTCACGTCATGATGCTGCCTCCACCGTGCTTCACGTCATGATGCTGCCTCCACCGTGCTTCACGTTACGATGCTGCCTCCACCGTGCTTCACGTCACGATGCTGCCTCCACCATGCTTCACGTTACGATGCTGCCTCCACCGTGCTTCACGTCACGATGCTGCCTCCACCGTGCTTCACGTTACGATGCTGCCTCCACCGTGCTTCACGTCACGATGCTGCCTCCACCATGCTTCACGTCACGATGCTGCCTCCACCGTGCTTCACATCACGATGCTGCCTCCACCATGCTTCACATCATGATGCTGCCTCCACCGTGCTTCACATCACGATGCTGCCTCCACCGTGCTTCATCATGATGCTGCCTCCACCGTGCTTCACATCACGATGCTGCCTCCACCGTGCTTCATCATGATGCTGCCTCCACCATGCTTCACATCATGATGCTGCCACCACCGTGCTTCACATCATGATGCTGCCACCACCGTGCTTCACATCATGATGCTGCCTCCACCGTGCTTCACATCATGATGCTGCCTCCACCGTGCTTCACATCATGACGCTGCCTCCACCGTGCTTCACGTCATGACGCTGCCTCCACCGTGCTTCACGTCATGACGCTCCCTCCACCGTGCTTCACGTCATGATGCTGCCTCCACCGTGCTTCACATCATGACGCTGCCTCCACCGTGCTTCACATCATGACGCTGCCTCCACCGTGCTTCACATCATGACGCTGCCTCCACCGTGCTTCACGTCATGACGCTGCCTCCACCGTGCTTCACATCATGATGCTGCCTCCACCATTCCTGACAACAGACCATAAATATCATCACCAACAGAGCAGCAAACTGAAACTACAGAATACCAACAACGACATTAGTGTTCTGAATCTGAAAAGTGGGTTATGGAGACAGGAAGTGTCTGTGTGGACAAGGTCTCTGGCAAACTTCCCAAACTTTTATAAAAAGACTACATCTTGCTGCTTGGGAGGACAGAACATTCATCATGTGGAATGTAGGACAGCAGAATATCTTCATGTTTATTTTATAAGCTTCAGAAACACCAGGAAGCTGCAGTTTTATGGTTTTAATACATTTACACACCGATAAAGAGGAAATAAAGACTCAAGAAGAAGCAGAAAAGGATTTAATGTTCTTCTGAGAGAGAAACACTTTTTTATCCAATGAGATCAACATATGTACGGTTCCACGTTGGTTCCTGCAGGAGCCAGATGGAGGCTTTGTGTTGAGAGGTTTGACTGTTTGACCTCAAATCTGTCGGTCTGATCCTCTAAAACCTCCGAGCTTTAACAGATGTGTAGAAACATTAAAAACATACGGTAAGAAATCAGCCTTGCCTCATGGAAATTAGCTTCAGGAGCAGCGACATCTCCAACTGGATTAGAATCAGAGGCAACTTTTTATGAATAAAGTGTGACATTCAAGTCAACAGGAGGTTGTTGGGGTGGATGGAAGGCGTATAAAATGGGATTAAATGTAAATTAGCACAGTCTGGACGTCATGTTTCTTTTAACCAAGAGCTACCCATTTCTAAAATTTAGCGTAAAAAAAAGGAACTTAAAATGTAGTTATACCAACTGAGATTTATTATTATATTAAAATAAAGTTTGTCAGGATCCTGGCAGGACTTTCCCTTATTCCTGGAGTTTTTAGTGCTTAGTCCCACCGTGCTTCATGTCATGATGCTGCCTCCACCATGCTTCATCATGATGCTGCCTCCACCGTGCTTCACATCATGATGCTGCCTCCACCATGCTTCACGTCATGATGCTGCCTCCACCATGCTTCACGTCATGATGCTGCCTCCACCATGCTTCACATCATGATGCTGCCTCCACCGTGCTTCACATCATGATGCTGCCTCCACCATGCTTCACGTCATGATGCTGCCTCCACCGTGCTTCACATCATGATGCTGCCTCCACCGTGCTTGACATCATGATGCTGCCTCCACCGTGCTTCACATCATGATGCTGCCTCCACCGTGCTTCACATCATGATGCTGCCTCCACCGTGCTTCACATCATGATGCTGCCTCCACCATGCTTCACATCATGATGCTGCCTCCACCATGCTTCACATCATGATGCTGCCTCCACCATGCTTCATGTCATGATGCTGCCTCCACCGTGCTTCATCATGATGCTGCCTCCACCGTGCTTCACATCATGATGCTGCCTCCACCGTGCTTCACATCATGATGCTGCCTCCACCATGCTTCACATCATGATGCTGCCTCCACCATGCTTCATGTCATGATGCTGCCTCCACCGTGCTTCATCATGATGCTGCCTCCACCGTGCTTCACATCATGATGCTGCCTCCACCATGCTTCATGTCATGATGCTGCCTCCACCGTGCTTCATGTCATGATGCTGCCTCCACCGTGCTTCACATCATGATGCTGCCTCCACCGTGCTTCACATCATGATGCTGCCTCCACCATGCTTCACATCATGATGCTGCCTCCACCATGCTTCATGTCATGATGCTGCCTCCACCATGCTTCATGTTATGATGCTGCCTCCACCGTGCTTCACATCATGATGCTGCCTCCACCATGCTTCACGTCATGATGCTGCCTCCACCATGCTTCATGTCATGATGCTGAAGAACCTTCTTACACTTGACTTCAGAGTCTCACTTCTTTCAATCACTGACTGTGAGCTTGGTTATTATGGGATATATCATAAATAAAGTTTCATTTCGTCACTGTCAGCAGGTTTACATCCTGGTCTGTAGTTTCAGTTTAGTTTGAATATTTCATAATAATAACTGCATTTAGTGTCACATTAGGTCACCTTTCTGGAAACCTTTGGTTCTGTTTCAGGGCAGAGAAGAAATAGAATAAACACTGATTCGTTTCATTTCCTTTTTAATTTGTTCTCATCAGCTCTGGAGAAAAATCTGCGACTCTTCAGTGACTCTTTAACTCGTCAGTCTGCTGATTGGTTCTTTATTACAAACAAATGGAAGCAGCTTTAACACAGATGATTGAATTAAAACGCTATCGGAGCCATGTGTCGAATGCTTCCTGTTTATTTCCTGAGGAGCTGATAAACATTTAGCGTCGTCCTAATTAAGCATTTAGTTATTCTGACTGCCGGGGAGGAAGGAGCTCTAAACGTCCCGCCGCCGCCCAATAATGAGGTTTTTATTAGCCGCCGACGTTTCCCAGTCATCTTTTTAAAGTAGTTTCATGGAACACAACAGAAAACTGCAGCATCCGTCAGCATGGAATCAGTGATTAGAACGACAGCAGGGCAGGATAAATGTGCTGGAACATGAAGTGAGTTTATTGGTGCAGACTTTTTTATCTCCAGTACCGGAGCTGCTGCTGCTGCTTTCTGCCCACATTCGGACGTTCAGCATGAAACTGTTTTACATTCGGCCTACACATCCTGCAGAAAAGGCCTCGGGCTGCTCAGACGTTCCTTCAGCCTCGACGCCGCTCTGACAGCTCCTTCACAGCCCTGTTCACATTGTTCAGGGATTAATTTAAAGTGAAACTTTCTTTAATCACACATGATTTAAGACTACACTGATGATTACCGGTGATTATTGAAACTGAGCAAAAACAGGCATCAAGTGTCATCACTCTGTGGCTTTTTTCAGCCTTTTTAAAGAAAGTAAAGAAAGTAAATCCATGGAAGAGCTGCTTTACTTCGTTAGAAAAGTGAAGATCATTTTCAGGAATGTTTTAAACCCTGTATTCTTTTCAGAGCCACCAGGGGGCGACTGCTGTGGTTACATGAACCAGTCAGATTATACAGAAGTCTGTCTGACTTTAACTTCATTTAAACTTTGTGGTTGTTCGCTTGAAGTCTCCTTAGAAACAGCAGAAAGTTAATCTGAGCTGGAGCTGAAGTAGAGTCTGGAGGAAAAATACCTCTTTCTGCATTATTGTTGCTGTTGTTGCTATTGTTGCTGTTGTTGTTGTTGTTGCTATTGTTGCTGTTGTTATTGTTGCTATTTTTATTGTTGTTGTCCTCATTGTTGCTTTTGCTGTCATTATTGTTTCTATTGTTGCTATTTTTGTTGTTGTTGTTGCAGTTGCCATTGTGGCTGTCATCATCGTCACCGTTGTTGCTGCTGTTGTTGCTTTATTTTTTTGTTGTCATTGTTGCTGTTGTTGTTGCCGTTTTATTGTTGTTTGCTGATATTATTGCTATTTTTATTGTTGTTGCTGCCATCGTTATTATTGCTGTTGTCGTTGTTGTTGTTGTTGTTGTTGTTGTCCTTTATTATTTTTATTCTTCGTCCGTCTTTTGAATTGCAGTTTTGCAGGTCTAAATATACTGGAACACGTGTGAAGCTTTGCACATACACCAGGACCTCCACAAAATTTGACATTTTAGAAGAATTGCATCAGTGTGAGTCAAAATGGCTCATTAGCGCCACCTGGAAAATTTCAAACAGGACTCTGGCCATCTACAGCTATGAACTTTGGTGTACTTATGTATCTCGTCAAGACACACAAAAATGTAACACACACCCATGACCAGCACACAACAGGAAGTCGGCCATTTTGAAATATAAGTCATATTTTGGACCAATTTTTGCACATTTTCTAGAGCTACAAACTCAGAGTAACCCAGATGGAGCTGAAGCTTGGCCAGTCTGAAGGCCTGGAAATGGTAGTAGCTGAAAATCCGATGTCTAGTCAGTCTCTGGTCAGATTCTGGTCAGATTCTGGTCAGTCTCTGGTCAGATTCTGGTCAGTCTCTGGTCAGTCTCTAGTCAGATTCTGGTCAGTCTCTGGTCAGATTCTGGTCAGTCTCTAGTCAGATTCTGGTCAGTCTCTGGTCAGATTCTGGTCAGTCTCTGGTCAGTCTCTGGTCAGATTCTGGTCAGTCTCTAGTCAGATTCTGGTCAGTCTCTAGTCAGATTCTGGTCAGCTTCTGGTCAGTCTCTGGTCAGTCTCTAGTCAGATTCTGGTCAGTCTCTGGTCAGATTCTGGTCAGATTCTGGTCAGTCTCTGGTCAGATTCTGGTCAGTCTCTGGTCAGCTTCTGGTCAGTCTCTGGTTAGTCTCTAGTCAGATTCTGGTCAGTCTCTAGTCAGATTCTGGTCAGATTCTGGTCAGTCTCTGGTCAGATTCTGGTCAGTCTCTGGTCAGCTTCTGGTCAGTCTCTGGTTAGTCTCTAGTCAGATTCTGGTCAGTCTCTGGTCAGATTCTGGTCAGATTCTGGTCAGTCTCTGGTCAGATTCTGGTCAGTCTCTGGTCAGCTTCTGGTCAGTCTCTGGTCAGTCTCTAGTCAGATTCTGGTCAGTCTCTGGTCAGATTCTGGTCAGTCTCTAGTCAGATTCTGGTCAGTCTCTAGTCAGATTCTGGTCAGCTTCTGGTCAGTCTCTGGTCAGTCTCTAGTCAGATTCTGGTCAGTCTCTGGTCAGATTCTGGTCAGATTCTGGTCAGTCTCTGGTCAGATTCTGGTCAGTCTCTGGTCAGTCTCTGGTCAGATTCTGGTCAGTCTCTAGTCAGATTCTGGTCAGTCTCTAGTCAGATTCTGGTCAGCTTCTGGTCAGTCTCTGGTCAGTCTCTAGTCAGATTCTGGTCAGTCTCTGGTCAGATTCTGGTCAGATTCTGGTCAGTCTATGGTCAGATTCTGGTCAGTCTCTGGTCAGCTTCTGGTCAGTCTCTGGTTAGTCTCTAGTCAGATTCTGGTCAGTCTCTGGTCAGATTCTGGTCAGATTCTGGTCAGTCTCTGGTCAGATTCTGGTCAGTCTCTGGTCAGCTTCTGGTCAGTCTCTGGTTAGTCTCTAGTCAGATTCTGGTCAGTCTCTGGTCAGATTCTGGTCAGATTCTGGTCAGTCTCTGGTCAGATTCTGGTCAGTCTCTGGTCAGCTTCTGGTCAGTCTCTGGTTAGTCTCTAGTCAGATTCTGGTCAGTCTCTGGTCAGATTCTGGTCAGATTCTGGTCAGTCTCTGGTCAGATTCTGGTCAGTCTCTGGTCAGATTCTGGTCAGTCTCTGGTCAGCTTCTGGTCAGTCTCTGGTTAGTCTCTAGTCAGATTCTGGTCAGTCTCTGGTTAGTCTCTAGTCAGATTCTGGTCAGTCTCTGGTCAGTCTCTAGTCAGATTCTGGTCAGTCTCTGGTCAGATTCTGGTCAGTCTCTAGTCAGATTCTGGTCAGTCTCTAGTCAGATTCTGGTCAGTCTCTGGTCAGTCTATGGTCAGATTCTGGTCAGATTCTCGTCAGTCTCTGGTCAGTGTCTGGTCAGTCTCTGGTCAGTCTCTGGTCGGTCTATGGTCAGATTCTGGTCAGTCTTCTCCGTTCTATGATCAGTTTTTCCATCAGGCCGGCTCCAAACAGAGCAGCTCCTTTATTCGTCGGCTGCTGCAGTAAAAAGCTTTCTGCTGCTGCTGCTGCTCAGCTTGAAGCCATAAAGGATAGAAAACCGAACGTCCTCGGTGGGTTTGTGTTCAGTTTCACAGGTGGAACATCCACTCAGCCGACAATCCTCTGGGATAATCCTCTGAGAGGCTTTTAGAGGGAAACACTCCAGCAGTTAAAGAGGTTTAAACATCTAAACTCGCAGTGATCTCAGTAAAAAAGCTGCAAATTCAACTACGGCTGGCCTCTACTTGATCACATTTTACCACATTTAAGACAGAACTTTAATAGTCTGAAGGCCATTCTTCCAAAATTCACTCCTTAAAGAACACATAACTAAATCTACCTCATAGAAAAGCAATAAAAACAACTATTATGTATGAAATAAAAAGTCTAAATAATCCTACAACAGAAAAGAAAGGAGTAATATTGCACATGATGATGAAATATTAAACATAAAACTTTAAATATTTCACTCGATAATGAATGAGACTAATGATGTAAAAAACTATTGAACATGATCCTGATTATTAATACTCCATTACTTTTAGTTTCTTTAAGTTTTGGCTTCAGAAAATACTTCAGTTTGGGTTAAAATTCAACTTTTCACTGTATTTATTTTCTGGGTTTCCATGGCGACACGTCAAACAACAATTAATATGTAATTTTTTTGAAGGGTTTCTTTTTTTTGCATCTAATGAAAAAAATGACAAAAACTGGAGATCAAATATTCAGCTTTTCCTTCCAGTCTTCAAATTTGAATTAAATTCTGTCAGTTTTTCTCGTTTGTTTCTCTGATAAATGGTGTAAAGAAAACAGCAGGCTTTACTGCAGACGTCATCATTCCTCAGTTTATCGTGTCTTTCTTATATGTTCTTATGGTTCTTAAATGGTTTCTGACTCTTTTTAAATAAAACATGTGGAATAAAGCAGCTCTGATGGAGAAATCACAGATTTGGTGAGTTTTCTTGATGCAACGACAGATTTCCTATGATTTATTAAAGGACTGTCAAAGAGCGGAAAATCTGACGAAATTCTGAAATAAATTATGTAGTTGTTGTTTAAAGGAAACGCGTCACTAATAATGAACTTCAGTAACTCCTGCTGCTCTGAATGAGACTTCCTGAGACAGTAAATTCAACCCAACGTCGATAAAAAGCCTTCAGAAGATGAAACGCTCGCTGTTTATTCCAGATTTAACTCCCTCTGTCTGTTTTCACTCCTTTATCTGTTTCCAGCACGTTGACAAGTCGTGTTTCAGAGTCTGTCTTTGGCTGAGGTTTAAATGATGCGACTGGAGAAGGTCTTTGTGTTTTCATTCAGAATAAAGCAGACTGGGATGGACCGGGAGAGATGTCATTTTCTGTCTCGTTTTTGTCATTTTCTGTCTCGTTTTTGTCATTTTCTGTCTTGTTTTTGTCATTTTGTGTCTAGTTTTTGTTGCGTTTTTGTCATTTTCTGTCTAGTTTTTGTCATTTTGTGTCTCATTTCTGGTTATTTTCTGTCTCATTTTTGGTTATTTTCTCTCTCGTTTTTGGTTATTTTCTCTCTCGTTTTTGTCATTTTCTGTCTCGTTTTTGTCATTTTCTGTCTAGTTTTTGTCATTTTGTGTCTCATTTTTGTCATTTTCTGTCTAGTTTTTGTCATTTTCTGTCTCGTTTTTGTCATTTTTTGTCTCGTTTTTGTCATTTTCTGTCTCGTTTTAGTCATTTTCTGTCTCGTTTTTGTCATTTTCTGTCTTGTTTTTGTCATTTTGTGTCTAGTTTTTGTTGCGTTTTTGTCATTTTCTGTCTAGTTTTTGTCATTTTGTGTCTCATTTCTGGTTATTTTCTGTCTCATTTTTGGTTATTTTCTCTCTCGTTTTTGGTTATTTTCTCTCTCGTTTTTGTCATTTTCTGTCTCGTTTTTGTCATTTTCTGTCTAGTTTTTGTCATTTTGTGTCTCATTTTTGTCATTTTCTGTCTCGTTTTTGTCATTTTCTGTCTAGTTTTTGTCATTTTCTGTCTCGTTTTTGTCATTTTTTGTCTCGTTTTTGTCATTTTCTGTCTCGTTTTTGTCATTTTCTGTCTCGTTTTTGGTTATTTTCTGTCTCGTTTTTGTCATTTTCTGTCTAGTTTTTGTCATTTTCTGTCTCGTTTTTGTCATTTTTTGTCTCGTTTTTGTCATTTTCTGTCTCGTTTTAGTCATTTTCTGTCTAGTTTTTGTCATTTTCTGTCTAGTTTTTGTCATTTTCTGTCTCGTTTTTGGTTGTTTTCTGTCTCGTTTTTGTCATTTTCTGTCTTGTTTTTGTCATTTTCTGTCTTGCTTGTCATTTTCTGTCTAGTTTTTGTCATTTTGTGTCTCATTTCTGGTTATTTTCTGTCTCGTTTTTGTCATTTTCTGTCTCGTTTTTGTCATTTTCTGTCTCGTTTTTGTCATTTTGTGTCTAGTTTTTGTTATTCTGTTTCTTGTTTTTGTGATCTTCTGTCTAGTTTTTGTCGTGTTTTTGTCATTTTATGTCTAGTTCGTCAATTTTTTTCTCACTTTGTGTCTGTCAAGCTTTTGGAGTTCAGTCGACTTTAAATGAAATCATCTTCAACAACAAACGACAGTTTTTTTTCTCTACAATCAAAGGTGTTTTAGAGACTTAAAGATGTTTTTAAGAATCACCAGTCGATGCAGAGGGATGCTCCTCCCTGAAACAATGTTGGGAATGGTGGCGATACTTTCCCTCCTTTATTCCTCCAGACCTGATCTTCCTCCATCCTCGTCTGTTTGTTTCAGACGTTCGATGGCGTCGCCCACCTTCAGGAAGGTTCTGCTCCATCTCCAACGTTCTATTTCTGTCCTGATGTTTAATGGAGAGGTTTTGCATCAGCGGAGTCTAATCGTCAAAGTCCTTAACCTCCATAAAAGCACTAATGCGCTCCGTATTGATCTCTCCTGGTTGAAATGGCAGAAGACATTACGTAGGTTTGATTTCCTCCCTCTGAGAGAATGACTTCATCCTTCTTAGGAGTCTTCCTGCTGACTTCTGTTGGACTTTTAAACGGCAAACGTCTCACATCTCCATATTAAATGTGTCTTAGAAGTCGGGGTTTGGCCTCGTTGGGGAATCGCAGACGGGATGATAAAATACTCCGACAGATTCTGAAATCAGCTGAAACATATTCTCCTCTTTAGTCGAACAACCTTGTGGGATCTCAGGGGGAAGGAGGAGGAAACAACGGACGCTTTGCTGCAATATCCAGAAAGTCCAGATGTGATTGGACAAACGAGGCATCTGTAGCCAGTGTTCAGATGTTTGCTGCTTCCACATAAACCAGTTTAAACTGGTGAGTATCCAACAGATTTCATGTGATCAGTGGCCCCGATGAGTCTCTGATCAGTTCGACTGGTGTCTCCTTGAATCTATGAAGTCCTTGGATTAGGAGATGGATCATTCCAGAACTGGAGGACACTGGGCTTGAAAAATAAACCTTCTCTTTTCCAGTTTTCTGCTTCATATTGATCAGTAATTGGGAATAAATTATTAGAAATTTGTCCAGAACTTGCTCAAAAAATCCTTTTTTACTGTTTGCAATCTGTCCAAAATGAGTTAAACGTCAAGGAAGGAAGGAAGGAAGGAAGGAAGGAAGGAAGGAAGGAGAAGGTCTGTGGACTTCTCTTGTAGGTTCTTGAAGACATTCTAGTTGTCCTTGTGCCATTTCTGACCTTCCCTGAAATTTTCATTCAAATCAATCTGTTTTTGAGTAATGTTGATGACAGACAGACGTCACATAATTCCACCATTCCTTGACTTGATAAACAATTTTTTATTTATTTTTTTTAAAAGTACCTTTCTGACAATGCCATCTTGGGGAATGGGCGGCCTTGGAGGAGGACTTCGATCTCTTTGTTACATTTAAAAAGGCCAGAATGAGCTTATGCTATTGATTGTTATGTTATTGATTGTTATTATGCTATTGATTGTTATTACGTTATTGATTGTCATACATTATTGGTCGTTCTTAAGTTATTGGTTGTTACGTTATTGGTTGTTGTTAAGTTATTGGTTGTTATTACATTGTTGATTGTTTTTCATTGTTATTAGGTTATTGGTTGTCATTATGTTATCAGTCGTTCTTAAGTTATTGATCATTATTACGTTATCGGTTGTTATTAAGTTATTGGTCATTATTACGTTATCGTCGCTACACACCTGTAGAGCCAGAAGCAGGCTTCACCTTAAAGGGGGTCACTCTGTAAACTTCCCAGCGTCTGTTTCTGATCCGGTGTTTTGCTGCACAAACAGAAGCTCGGCTCGCTGCCGTGTGGATGAACCGAATCCCCTCTGGCTGCTGAAGATGTGACTCAGCTGACAGCCGAGGATCTGAAAGGAGGTCAGGTGGAGCTTCTACAAAGACTCGGCGCTTCAAAAACACATCAGCCATCAGCGAGCAGCAGAGTGTTGGTCCTGTCAGCTGTGGATGTAAACACTCATCTCCGTTCCCGCTTTTATCTCCGTCTGTTTACTGATGTCAGACTTCACACAGAAGACACAACTAGTGATCTTCAGAGTGTCGTTAGCCGACCCTCCTCCAGTCTTCTGTCAGAGAAACGCAGCTAAGTGGCTAACAGCAGCTCCTCTAACAACTATGAGTCTCCTCAGCTCTCAGGGAGCTTCGTCTGCAGTACGATCAGCTGTGGAGCTTTTTTAATGAACCCACAGTGTTGCCCTCCTCGGGGGCATTTTAAAGGGTTGCTTCATGGGTGGGACAGACCAGTGTCAGACCAGGTGATTGACAGCCATCACTGTCCAATAGGAGAGCTTCACAGACTCAACCATCAGACACTGAGTGCAGCTGATTGGACGAACGCTCGCTGCTCCTGGATTTGAAACCAAACACAGCATCTCATCTGGAAACTTTAATTATGAAAACAATCGATTTAAACGTGTTTTTGAAAACATGATGAAGGAAGGATTCCATCAAACTCCAAAGCTTGAGCTGCAGGCAGTGTTTGCACAAAAAGTCTCAGCAGTGAAACGTCTTCAGTGTTTAGCGTCGGTTAAGATTCTAACACTATGATCCTGGTTTCCATGGTAACAGAAGATTAAATCAGAATTAGCATCAGCTAACAGATCTGTTTACCCACAGACTGAACAAACTGCTGCTGTTTGAATACAGAATCAACAGTAATAATGACAAACACCCTCAGATTTAACTGGTGGTTCCTCATAACTCCTGTCAGCGTTACTCCTCCATCCTCTACTCTTCTTCTCCTTCTACTTCTTCTTTTCCTTCTTCTTCAACTTCACCTTCTTATACTTCTGCTCCTTCTCCTCCTTCTCTATTGTCCTCTGATTTTCTCCTCTTTCCTCTGCTCCTCCTTCTTCCTTGTCCTCCTCCTCTCCTCCTCTGATCTTCTCCTTCATCTTCTTTGTCTTCTGTCTCTTCTTCCTCCTCCTCTGATCTTCTCTGATCTTCTGAATATTTCACAGGTGAGGTGTTTGTGACTAAAGCCATGACGTCTGGTTTCCCATGATGCCACGCAGGAGGTCAAACCACACCGAGTGAACAGGAAATGGACAAACCGCTAACACGCTAAGCTCATACATGTTAGTGTAGCTTGTTAGCATCCTCTGCTGCCCTCCTACAGGTCCTCCACCAGGATTTTTTTAAAACGCTGTAAATATTTGATGAGGCCGTGAAACAGAACGTCAGAGCTCTTTTCTTCGCCACAGATACGTCTGCTGTAGAACCACGGAGAGAACGGGCTGCATGTGAAGCTCATGAATATTTCATGGAGTTGTAACGTTAAAACGTTCTGCTGGGTTCCTCTCATGTTCCTCCTCATTTCACGTGAAGCTGCAGCTCAAAGTCCAGAGCGGCGTTCAGATCGGGTCTGACACGAAGCCGAGACATGAAACCTGGAGATGGAGGGATGAAGAGGACACGTAGAGGAGGGAGGACAAGGAGGAGGATTAAGGAGGAAAATGGAAGGAGAAAGGAAAAAGCAAAACAGGAAGGAGGGAAAGAAGGAAGGACAAAAAAGAAAGGAAGGACGGATCGATGAAAAAAGAAGGAAGGAAGGAAGGAGGGACAAAAAAGGGAGGAAGGAAATAAGGAAGGACAATAAAGGAAGTATGGAAAAGGAAGAAAGGAAGGAAGGACACCAGTGGACGGAAGGACGTAAAAGGAAGGAAACAGGACTGGATGACGTCTGTAATGTGAGGTTCAATGGTTAAAATGGAATCAAGAAGAACTCCTGAATATTTTTCCTGATATAATGAATTATCAGAGTCCTACATACTGAGTTCTATGTTTGGGATGAATTAAAGTTTTTCTGATCCAGCAGCTTCTTCAGTCACCAGATCTCACTGGAACCTAAATCTGAGTCAAGTTCAACACAAAAACTGCTTTAAATCTGAGAATCAGTCGTCCAGCGGTCGGAGGAAACGGCATCTGTTTCATATTTTAGACGGTTCGCTGCTGCAGGTTTCACAGGGACTGACTGAGAGGATTTAAATATGTCTGAGGGAGTTTTAAAGACAAAGTGTGGGTCAGATTTTAACACCTGCAGTAATGGAATAATGATCTTCATCGGCTGTTGTAGACAAACTGAAGCAAGAAAAGACGACAGGAAAGCCATCTGACATTTTAATCTGTGTTTGTTTGTGAACGTGACTCTGGTTCAGCTGCAAATCTGAGCGACTTTAACCACGAACCTGCAGTAATCCAGAGCTTTGTTTGAGGCTGACGCCATCCAGCAGACTTATGGACACGCTGACATTTTATTATTCTCATCGTGGGCCTTGAAAATCATCTCAGGAATCACAAACAACTTATCCTCCAGTGCGTGCATCAGCAGCCTAAAGGTCATTACAGTGATTAGCGCTACGTTGTTCTGCTTTTACCTGTGAGAACCGACGGTTGGACAGCTGATGGATTCCTCAGTAACACGTTCACACGTCCATGCATTTATTCAGGTTAACTCCAGGTGGAAATGAAGCAAAAGTGGTGGATTCAGAGGATGCAATGAAAAACATCTAGAGTCTGTTCCTGCAGACCAAACCCAGAGTTCCTTTATTTTTAAAGTCTGTCATGTTAAAAGAAAACCACACGGTCTGGAATAAACTGACTGGATCGAGGTGAAGAAAACATGATGTACAACATGTTTAAGCTGTAAACCATCCCAAACCAAGTCTAAAACTGTTCCAAAGTAAAGTCTAAAACTAGTCCTAATTCAAGCTGTAAACCAGTCCAAGCTCAGCCCAAAACTTGTCTAAAACCAATTTAAACTAGTCCCAAATCAGGCTTTAAACCAGCCTAAACCCCAAAACCAGTACCAAACCCAATTCAAAACCAATTTTAAACTAGTCCGAAATCAAGTTTTAAACCAGCCTAAACACAGCCCAAAACCAAGTCTACAACTTGTCCTAAAAAAAGTCTAAAAATATTCCAACATCAAGCTTCAAATCAATCCAAAACCAAGTCTAAAACTAATCTAAAAAAGCCAAAAACATGTCCAAAAGCAGTAGCAAACCAACTCTAAAACCATTCCAAAGTAAAGACGAACACCGGTTCAAAGTAAAGTCTAAAACTAGTCCTAGATCAAGCTGTAAACCAGTCCAAAACATGTCCATATCGAGGGCAAAACCAAAACATAACCAAATCTGAAACCAGTCCAACATCAAGCTTTGAATCAGTCCTAAACCAAGTCTAAAACTAGTCCTAAACCAAGTCTAAATCCAGTCCAACATCAAGCTTTGAACCAGTCCTAAACCAAGTCTAAAACTAGCCCTAAACCAAGTCTAAAACTAGTTCAACATCAAGCTTTGAACCAGTCCTAAACCAAGTCTAAAACTAGTCCTAAACCAAGTCTAAATCCAGTCCAACATCAAGCTTTGAACCAGTCCTAAACCAAGTCTAAAACTAGTCCAAAATCTAGCCCACAACTAGTCCTCAATTGCATTTAAAATCAGTCCAAACACAACCCAAAAAATGCCCAAAACCAGCCAAAGCAAACTGTAAAACTAGTCCAAAACTAAATCTAAAACTAGTCCAAAACCAGGTCTTAAACCAGTTCAAACTCAGCCCAAACCAATTCCAAAACAAAGTCTAAAATCTCAATCCCAAATCTAGCTTAAAACCAGTCTGAACCCAGCCCAAAACATGTCCAAACCACGCCCAAAACCAGTCTAAGCAAAATCTAAAATCAGTCCAAACCACGCCCATATCTAGTGCAATACTGCAGCTGTAACTAAGAAAACATTCACCACAAATGCAACGTTAACGTAAAAATGTGCAGAACTCAGTCATGCATTTGAGCTGAAAGTGGCAGAAGGACACAAAGAGCTGCTGATTGTGCTGTACGACATTAATAATGTGAGAACTCGAGATGGCTTGAGGATTTTATTTTATTTTATGCAGCTTTGGAGTCCAACATGGAGAAAAACTCGACGTTCCTCATTTAGGTCAGTCAAGTTCAAACATGTTGGAATTACAGCATCTTCTGTCTGGTTTAATTAGCACCTAGGAGTGTTTTCATGTCTGAATTCACAGCAGGATCACCAGCCGTCTACCCACAATGCTTTGTGCACTCTTTAGTTTATCCACAGCTTTAAAAGGAGACTCGATTCAGTACAACAACTAAAGTACAAGCAATCTAA
This sequence comes from Acanthochromis polyacanthus, assembly GCF_021347895.1. Taxonomy (NCBI): domain Eukaryota; kingdom Metazoa; phylum Chordata; class Actinopteri; family Pomacentridae; genus Acanthochromis; species Acanthochromis polyacanthus. The sequence continues at coordinate 2,071,608 of NC_067125.1, read as the reverse complement.
AACCAAGTAGAAAACCAGATTAAAGCCAGGTCAACGTCAAGGCCAAATCCAGTCTAAAGTGTGGATCTAAAACCAAGTCAAAAACCAATTTCTGTTGTTTAACTGTAAATCTACAGCAGGACTTAAGTGAGGGGTGAACAAAAGAAATGTGATGTTTGAGGTTGTAAAGTCAGAAAATCGGTCAGTGGAAGAACACAATTTTTTAAAGATTTGATGTTCACACAGAAGTTTGCACTGAAGGGATGTTTAGTCCAAAGTAATGTCTAGAATCATAACGAGCCCACATTGGGTCCAAACCCAGTCCAATATCAAGTAAAAAAAAACCAGTCCAAAATCAGGTTAAAAAACAGTCCAAAGTCACAGCTTAGATCAATCCAACACCAGCCCAAAACATGTCCCAAATCAAGTCTGAAACCAGTTCAAAACTAACCCAAAATGTGCCCAAGATCAGTCCAAAATCAATCCTTAAAGTAGTCCAAACCAAATCCAATATCAGGTCTAAAACCAGTCAAAAGTCAAGCCTTAAACCAGTCCAACACCAGTCCAATATCAAGTCCACAACCAGCCCTAAATATGTCTAAAATCAATCCAAAACCAGTTCAGAACAAGTCAAAAACCAAGTCCAAACTCAGACCAACACCAAGCCCAATATCAAGTCTAAAGTCAGTCCAAAATCAGGTCAAAACCAAGACATGTGTACTACCGAATACACAATGAAGTCTAAAATCAGTCCAAAATCACACTTTAAACCGATTCAAAACATGTCCCAAATCAAGTCCATAACTAGCCACATTAGGTCTAAAACCAGTCCAAGGGACCAAGACAAAATCCATAACTAGTCCCAAATGAGGTCTAAAGCCAGTACCAAACCAATCTAAAATCAAGCCTTATACCAGTCAAAAACCAGTCCAAAGTCAAGTCCACAATTGTCAAGTCAAACTGGAAGGAGCTGAAAACTCAAAGAAAGAGAAGCATTCACACACAGGTGCTCCACTCAGCGGGGCGGAACCAATCTGCGGCTGCAGGTTTGCCACCGGCGGCATAAAAGGGGACACACACAGCACTGAGGAGGAACTGAGAATGAAGGACCGCGTTTAAGCAAAGTGGCCGTGAGCTTCTGTTGGGAAAAGCATAAAGATCTGCGGCACACTGTGCAGAACTGCTTTCATCTACAAAATCCGGGTTGTAGCCGGTAAGAGCAGAATTCTGGAGACTCTAAGAGACGGTGTAAGCTGCCGATGTGTGCCGCTGCAGTATGTGTTAGCATTAGCGTTAGCGTTAGCATTAGCCACGGAGATCGGCGTCAGCCACGAGCGGCTTGCTGTCAACTTTGTCTGTTTGCCAATAATTGCCGTATGTTTTGTAATTATTCAGTTGAAAATAAGATTGCAGGCTAATTTGTGCTAATTAGAAGGTTTCCAGCTCAGACCAGTGAATTCATCCTGTTTGTAATGGTGGGTTTTTATTTATTTATTGGCTCAGGAAAGGATTGCACTTTAAAAGTCACTTTGTGGACTTTAAATAATTTTAAAAACATGAAGTAAAAAGTATGAAATGGCAAAAAAAATTGATAGAAATGCTCAGAGTAATTAGTTAAACTGTGATTTAAAATCACCTCTTTAAAAAGCAGATAAATTCATGTGTGGTGTAGTATTGGGTTGAATGTTGCTCATGCCATGATTTGTTGCTTCAGTTTATGTGGTGCTGAGGTCGACAAACATAAACTGAGTGGAGTAGCATTTGGCAGTGTGGTAAAAATGTACAAAGGAATGATTGTTACTGTCTGCTGAATGCAGTAATGTGAACATTGTTCTGTTTAAAGGCTTTTCACCTTAACTCATCAACTAAACATATCAGCTTATGGAAGTTGCCGCCTCTGTATCCCATGAATTTGTGACTGCTGCAAAATAAAAGAGGGAAAGAAGCAAAGAAAACAACTGTTTGGTTCATGAGTGGAGCCCTGCTCAAACCCTGGGTAGATGAACGTCCTTTTTCAAATGAGGAATCTGCACACAAAGCCTCAGAAAAATCATCAGTGATGATCACCTGTCATTGGAAGTGGGAGGACACTTGACAACAATCACTTCAAATCGATCTATCAAATATGTCCAAAGTCAGTTCAAAGGACGTTCAAAATGATTTTAAAAAACCACACTCAAGTCTAACCCCAGGTCCAAATCTAGTCCAAAATCAGGTCTAAAGCCAAAACAAGTGCGTGATTAAATATGTTGTCGAGGCCAAAACCAAGTCTAAAACGGTCCAGAATCACATCTTAAACCAATCCAGCACCAGCCCAAAACATGTCCCAAATCAAACAAACAAAAATCCACAACTAGTTGGAAATCAAGTCTAAAGATGGTATCAAGCCTTAAACTAGTCCACAACCGGTTTGATATCAAGTCCAAACCCATTAAAAATCAGCCCAAAATAAGTCCAAAACCAGCTTAAAGTCGAGTCCCAAACAGCCCAAACTTAAGTCCACAACCAAGTCCAAAATCATTTAAAATCCAGTACAAAAAGTGGGGAAATCTGCCTCAAACCTGAGCCTAAACAAGTCCTAACGGCCTAAAATCAAGCTTTGAACTGGTCTAAAACCAGACCAGAATAAACCCGTTCAAACTCAGTGGACAGGTTAAGAGAAGAGCTGATTGTTGTTTCGTTGACTAAAGCTGCTTCCTCATCAGATCATGATGTTCTCTAATGCTCCCTCGGTCACCATAATCTTAATGACTTCCTGCAGTGATTGTTTTATTGTTTTCCAGTCTTGTGTGTGAGATCAGAGAGGAGAATATCTGCAGTGTCTCTTCATGTGTCGGATGCAGCCTGATTTCTAAACAGCACTTTAAACTCCTGCAGTGAGTCGAGCCTCAGTGAGCCTCCAGAGGCTCGTTTCACTTCCTGCAGATCCCAAAGCTTCACTTCTACGTAGGTTTGTACGGCTGATGGATTCCTCAGTAACACATTCATGCATTTATTCAGGTTAACTCCAGGTGGAAATGACAGTAAAAGTGGTGGATTCAGAGGATGAAATGAAAAACCTCTAGAGTCTGTTCCTGCAGACCAAACCCAGAGTTCCTTTATTTTTGAAGTCTGCCATGTTGAAAGATAACCAAACTGTCTGGTTCAAAGTGAAGAAAATCTACCTCACAACATGTTCTGTGAAGGAAGGAAATTCTTTTCAGCGTCCACATGTCCTCCACTGAAGGTTGTTGAATCCCTAAAGACCTGCAAAGAAACACGGAGAAGTTCCTGAATGTTCTGCTTCTCTTCCAGCTCCAAAACAGACCTGAAGAAAAGACACTTCAACAACTCCATGTCCTCCACTGCAGTCAAACGGTTTCCTGATTCCCTGGACAGCTTCAAAGAAACATAAGCTCCTGAATGTTCTCAGACAATAACCAAGTCTAAAACTAGCCCATAATCCAGTTCAAACCCATCACAAAATAATTCTAAAACAAAGTCCATATCTAGTCCAAAACCAGCCTAAAACCTGTACCAAACCAAGCCTAAAACAAAAGCAAAATCAAGTCCAAAATCAGTCCAAACCCAGCCCAAAAGTGTCCAAAACCAGTCAAAGCAAAGGCTAAAACTAGCCTGAAACATCTAAAACAATTCTAAAATCAGGTCTTGGATCAGCCCAAAACATGTCTGTAAGTAGTGCAGAACCAGTCAAAGCAAAGACTAAAACTTGGGCAAAATTAAGTCCAAGAAGAAAAGACTTTTCTACATCCACGTGTCCTCCACTGAAGGTTGTTGAAACCCTGTAGAGCAGCAGAGAAATACATGAGATCTTAAATGTCCCCCTCATGATCTCAAGTTCAAAACTAGTCCAAAATCAACCCTTAAACCAGTCTAAACCCCGTCCAAAGCAAAGTCTAAACCTAGTCCCAAATCAAGCTCTAAACCAGTTCAAGCACAGCTGAAAACGAAGTCTAATGCCAAGTCTAAAAGTAGCCCAAAACCAAGGTCTAAAAGTAGCCCAAAACCAAGGTCTAAAAGTAGCCCAAAACCAAGTCTAAAAGTAGCCCAAAACCAATGTCTTGACAGGTCAACAATCAGGTCTAAAAACCAAGCTAATATCAACCTTTAACCAGTCTGAACTCAGCCCAAGACCAATTCTAAAGCTAGTTTGAAACCAAGTCCATAACTCATCCAAAACCAAGACAAAACTAGTCAAATCAAAATCTAAAAGTAGTCCAAAGTCGAGCTGTAAACTGGTCCAAACCCAGCCCAAAACATGTCTAAAACCAGCCCCAAATCAGTCAAAATGAAGTCTGAAACTAGTCCAAAACTAAATCTGAAGCTTGTTTAAAACTGGTCCTAAATAAATTCTGAAACTAGTCCAACATCAAGCTCAAAACATGTCAAAAACCAGGACCAAATCAGTCCACAACAAAATCTAAAACCAGTCAAACTAGTTCAAAATAGGACCTAAAATTAATCCTAATCCAACTGTAAACCAGTCCAAGCCTGGAGAAAAGCATTTCCATAACTAGTGTAAACCAGTACCAAACCGAGTCTGAAATAAATTCTGCTTTTTGATGGTTTCCGGCTCTCGACCTGCGTCCCAATATGCTGAGAGCTGTAACTGAATTTCAGATTGTTGGTGCTGATAAAGCCCGGTTGTGTTCTGGATCCAGCTGGAGTCGCTGAGCTGTTCTTGGAGGATTTAAGTGCAGGTCTGGGTTTCATGGAGACGTGCTGAATCGTCCCACTTGGCTGATGGAAGACAGTTGAATTGTTCCTTTAGTTTGGCTCTGACAGCCTCAAATTAAAGAAGTAATTAAGTCCTGACAGCTCTGTAATTATGAAGATTTTCACGTCTTTTTTTGGTCATTAAAGATTAATTAAAAACAAACATGAGATGATGAAACAAAGTCCACAAGACAAAGAGACTAGAGACACCAGATGGGTTTTCATCTCCCAGAAACGCTCGACTGAATCTACAAAAGTAATGACGTTTTTCTTTAATAGGATATTTAGTTTTATGAAAGGAAAAGAGCAAATCTATCTTTGAAGGGAATCTGAAGATCCCTCAGTTCGACTGGGAATAATCTTACAACTCTGAATTCTGGCTGAAACGTCCTGCGAAGCTTCTTTTTTTGACTCATGTCATTGTAGGAAATGTTTGTCATTTTGGCGAGTTTTATAAAATACATAATGAAAGAAGTGTTTATTTTTTATTTATGTCAATTTTGTAGTCATTTTGGGCAAATCTGCAAGTTAGTCAGACAATTTTTTTCAACTCAAACACTGAACATCATCATAAACACACCATCCCCACTGTGAAGCATGGAGGAAGCAGCATCATGGTGGAGGCAGCGTCATGATGAAGCACGGTGGAGGCAGCGTCATGATGAAGCACGGTGGAGGCAGCGTCATGATGAAGCACGGTGGAGGCAGCGTCATGGTGAAGCACGGTGGAGGCAGCATCATGGTGAAGCACGGTGGAGGCAGCATCATGATGTGAAGCACGGTGGAGGCAGCGTCATGATGAAGCATGGTGGTGGCAGAGTGATGGTGAAGCACGGTGGAGGCAGCATCATGATGTGAAGCATGGTGGAAGCAGCGTCATGGTGAAGCACGGTGGAGGCAGCGTCATGATGAAGCACGGTGGAGGCAGCATCATGATGTGAAGCATGGTGGAAGCAGCGTCATGGTGGAGGCAGCGTCATGATGAAGCACGGTGGAGGCAGCGTCATGATGAAGCACGGTGGAGGCAGCATCATGATGTGAAGCATGGTGGAGGCAGCGTCATGGTGGTGGCAGCGTCATGATGAAGCATGGTGGAGGCAGCATCATGGTGAAGCACGGTGGAGGCAGCGTCATGATGAAGCACGGTGGAGGCAGCGTCATGATGAAGCATGGTGGTGGCAGCGTCATGGTGAAGCATGGTGGTGGCAGCGTCATGATGAAGCATGGTGGAGGCAGCATCATGGTGAAGCATGGTGGAGGCAGCATCATGGTGAAGCACGGTGGAGGCAGCGTCATGATGAAGCACGGTGGAGGCAGCATCATGATGTGAAGCATGGTGGAGGCAGCGTCATGGTGGTGGCAGCGTCATGATGAAGCATGGTGGAGGCAGCATCATGGTGAAGCACGGTGGAGGCAGCGTCATGATGAAGCATGGTGGTGGCAGCGTCATGGTGAAGCATGGTGGTGGCAGCGTCATGATGAAGCATGGTGGAGGCAGCATCATGGTGAAGCATGGTGGAGGCAGCATCATGGTGAAGCACGGTGGAGGCAGCGTCATGATGAAGCACGGTGGAGGCAGCATCATGGTGAAGCATGGTGGTGGCAGAGTGAAACAAATGGTTTTTTTTTCTAAATTCTTCTCATAAAGCTAAAAATGAAACCGTGATGGACACAGAATCCATGTTCTACAGGAGAACAGTGGAGATGCTGTCCTGTAGAACGTTGTCCTGCTGAGAGAACTGATGACATATGAAGCAGGACAGCAGAGTGAATATCTTCTGTTGGGGCTGTTTGATCCATTATAGATCAGAGGCAAACTGGAGAAGAAATAAAATGAGAGCAGAGGGGTGAAGGTGGAGAACAGGAACAGGATCCACCAGATCATGGTCAGAGATGAGAACAAAACAGCTGCTGTTGTTTTAAATGAGAATAGGTCTGATTAGAGACAGATGAAGATCAGTCAGACTGTTCAGTTTGGTCTCAGTTCAGCTTTCTGATCAGTCAGAGTTTGATTTTCTGATCTTTGAGTTAAAGTGAGTGAAGTTTCTGATGAAGACAAACAGAATCCATACTGGAGTCTGAAAGAGAATCAGTGATGAACAAGTCCCACATCAAGAAAAACCTCATTTTACAGCAGAATTCATTCTGCTGTCAGTGTTTCTGATTCTAATTAACTTCCTGTCAGCTTCACTTTCAGCTTAAAGCTCCCGTATTGTTCCTTTATTAGTAAAATAAACTATCTGTTGAATTGTGGTTTAAATTAAAGTTTAACATCTCTAAATGTCCCTCAGTGGTACAATTTATACAGAGATCTGAGCATCAAAACTAACTTCAGCATCATTACTATTACCATCAATGCTAACATTAGCACTATTACTACTACCATCAATGCTAACATTAGCACCATTACTACTCCCATCAATGCTAATGTTAGCACCATTACTACTACCATCAATGCTAACATTAGCACCATTACTACCACTATCATCAAAGCTAACATTACCATCATTCCTAATAGCATTAAAGCAAATATTAGCATCATTACAACGACCATCAAAGCTAAAGTTAGCATCATTACTACTAGCATAAAAACTAACTTTTTTATCATTACTACTACTACTATCAGAACTAACATTAGCATCATTAATACTTCCATAAAAGCAAGCATTAGCCATATTGGTACTGCTACCATCAAAGCTAAAATTGACCACATCAATACTACTACCATCAAAGCTAATGCTAGCCACAATAATACTACTACCATCACAGTTAACATTAGCACCATTACTAAAACTACCAACAAAGCTAGCATTAGCATCATTACTGCTACTACCATCAAATCTAATTTTTTGCCACATTAATATTACTACCATCAAAACTAACGTTAGCCACATTACTGCTGCTACTATCAAAGCTAACGTTAGCCACATTACAAACGTGACAACCAATAATCATTAATTTACTCCAAGATAAACGGGTTTGGTGAGCAATATTACTGTTTTTTTGGTATTTTAAAAGTACCAAGAAGGAAAGAAAATCATTCCTCAGCAGTTTTTCCTTCCAAACCCTCCACCAAGGAGAAAGGAGGATTAAATGTGATCCAGCAGAGAGTAAATGTGGCTGAAGAAGGAGGAAATATTAAAATCAGGAGAAGGTGGGATGATGAAAAACGAAGGGAGACCCAGAAATGAAGGAGAGGAGAGGAACAGGAAGTTGTGGGAATTGGGAAGTTAGAAGATAAGAGTCTGATGTAAGAAATGAAGCAGAAGAGAGGAGGAGGGAGGAGGTCAGAGGGAGGTGGAGGTGATGTTAACGTCAGAAAACACTCCACAGACTGGAGAAAATGATGAAAGACGCACCAACAGATCCCACAGTGGAGCTTCTCTGTTTATTTCAGTTAACACGTTTTTCATCATCTCTGAGCGGATGATCAGCAGTATTTATTTTAATATCTGAGTATAAAGCAGATAAATCACAGTCTGAACATTTTCACCCTCTCTTCTGGTTCCTTTTTCCACCAACCAGGAAACAAACATTTATTTGATTATTTGTTTTGTAAAACTTGACCACATGACCTCAAAATAGTCAAAATCTCAGAAAAATTAGTTGAAATGTCTCAGATTTGTCCAGTATGATGCTGCCACCACCGTGCTTCATCATGATGCTGCCACCACCGTGCTTCATCATGATGCTGCCACCACCGTGCTTCATCATGATGCTGCCACCACCGTGCTTCATCATGATGCTGCCTCCACCGTGCTTCATCATGATGCTGCCTCCACCGTGCTTCATCATGATGCTGCCTCCACCGTGCTTCATCATGATGCTGCCTCCACCGTGCTTCACATCATGATGCTGCCTCCACCGTGCTTCACATCATGATGCTGCCTCCACCGTGCTTCACATCATGATGCTGCCACCACCGTGCTTCACATCATGATGCTGCCTCCACCGTGCTTCACATCATGATGCTTCCTCCACCGTGCTTCACATCATGATGCTGCCACCACCGTGCTTCACATCATGATGCTGCCTCCACCGTGCTTCATCATGATGCTGCCTCCACCGTGCTTCATCATGATGCTTCCTCCACCGTGCTTCATCATGATGCTGCCACCATGCTTCACATCATGATGCTGCCTCCACCGTGCTTCATCATGATGCTGCCTCCACCGTGCTTCATCATGATGCTGCCTCCACCGTGCTTCATCATGATGCTGCCTCCACCGTGCTTCATCATGATGCTGCCTCCACCGTGCTTCACATCATGATGCTGCCTCCACCGTGCTTCACATCATGATGCTGCCTCCACCGTGCTTCACATCATGATGCTGCCACCACCGTGCTTCACATCATGATGCTTCCTCCACTGTGCTTCACATCATGATGCTGCCTCCACCGTGCTTCACATCATGATGCTGCCTCCACCGTGCTTCACAGTGTGGATGGTGTGTTTGTGGTGATGTTCAGTGTTTGGTGTCCATCAAACATATCATCTAGTCTGATGGACATAAAGCTCCTTTCTGGTCTCCTCAGACTAAAGAACCGTCTTCAGAGTCTCCACATGTCTTCTGGTGAACTCTAGTCCAGTTTTAATTGGAGCTTTTTCTCAGTCTTTCTCTTTGTCTCCCTCATTAGTCTCTTTCTTCTCGGTCTCTTAGTTTTCGATTTGCCTGATTCTGGTCCTGAACTCAAACCTTCCCTCATCTTTTTATTGTAGTGAGGTTTTTCTGACCTATCAGCGTTTTCATTTACTCTCAGCTCAGAGTCGACATTATTGACCCTCCAGGCTTCCGTTCATCTCTGGTTGTGATGTTCATGGACAGGATCTCAGCGTTACAGTCTGTTAGCTTCTGTTTGCAAAAGAGACTAAATAATCAGAATCTCCATCCGCTGATAAAAACCACGAGTTTATCTGAAATATCAGGAAACAGGATTATTACAAAAGACATTAGAGTCATCATGGCAACAGCAGACCTGATAGCATCTCTGGGAGTTCATGCTAATGACGGCAGCATTGTTTGAGCTGCTCCAGGTCAGCCGAGATGTTTGGTGACTAACAGGATTACATCTGCTGTCTTTGTCAGCTCGTTTTATGAAGAATTATTGCATTTAAAATGGAATAAAATGGAGCTGCAGGTCGACACGCTCACACACTGTCAGGTTTTACAGTCTTTTATTGAGTCCTTTCTCCAGTTTGAACCACCAGATATCTGCTTCTGACCTTAAACTGAGCCTTAAACCAGAAACTGATTCAGGTTGTGGTAGAAAAGTCTCCACAGTCTGACAGATTCATATCCACAAAAAGTCAGTTTGGTGGTTTTTGAGTCAAATTATCTGCAAAAAAACATTTCATCTGCAGCCACATGAAGCTGTGAAAGAAGCAGAAGAAAGTCTTTTCTGTTTCCTGAACCTCAGAGGTGAAATGGAAGGACGACGCCTGTCACTCAGGTTTTTATTGCTTTTCATATATTGTCTCTGAGGTCAATGAGCAGCGAGTGGTCAGGAAGTGACTGACAGCATCCCATCTGTTTACTGCATGAAGAAAAGCTCAGCGGCCTCAAAAACACGTCTAATGTCATCCAGCAGCAGCTTTTTCCTCTATTCAGGAAGAAAACTGGAAGTTAAACAGCAAAGAAATAAACGATAACAGCGTAAAAAAAAAAAAAAAAAGACCTGCGATGGTTCAAATGTTAGAAAGGAGCTACAAGAATTTATTTTCAGTTTTCTTCTGCAGTTTTAGGAAAAAGCGCTGTGGTCTAGATGTTGGTGTTCCTGAAGGTCTAGGTGTTCATGGAGGTCTAGGTGTTCATGGAGGTCTAGGTGTTCATGGAGGTCTAGGTGTTCATGGAGGTCTAGGTGTTCATGGAGGTCTAGGTGGTCATGGGGGTCTAGGTGTCCATGGGGGTCTAGGTGGTCATGGAGGTCTAGGTGTTCATAGAGGTCGAGGTGTCCATGGAGGTCTAGGTGTTCATGGGGGTCTAGGTGTTCATGGAGGTCTAGGTGTTCATGGGGGTCTAGGTGTTCATGGAGGTCTGGATGTTCATGGAGGTCTAGGTGTTCAAAGAGGTCTAGGTGTTCAAAGAGGTCTAGGTGTTCATGGAGGTCTAGATGTTCACAGAGGTCTAGGTGTTCATGGGGGTCTGGATGTTCATGGAGGTCTAGGTGTTCAAAGAGGTCTAGGTGTTCATGGAGGTCTAGGTGGTCATGGGGGTCTAGGTGTTCATGGGGGTCTAGGTGTTCATGAAGGTCTAGGTGTTCATAGAGGTCTAGGTGTTCATAGAGGTCTAGGTGTTCATGGGGGTCTAGGTGTTCATGGAGGTCTAGGTGTTCATGGGGGTCTAGGTGTTCATGGAGGTCTAGGTGTTCATGGAGGTCTGGATGTTCATGGAGGTCTAGGTGTTCAAAGAGGTCTAGGTGTTCAAAGAGGTCTAGGTGTTCAAGGAGGTCTAGGTGTTCATGGAGGTCTAGGTGTTCACAGAGGTCTAGGTGTTCATGGGGGTCTAGGTGTTCATGAAGGTCTAGGTGTTCAAAGAGGTCTAGGTGTTCATAGAGGTCTAGGTGTTCATGGGGGTCTAGGTGTTCATGGAGGTCTAGATGCTGGTGTTAGAGCTTTAAGTCTTTGTCTTTTTCTTGTTTGTGTTTCGTTTCTCTTTGTCTCCTTTCTTTGGTTTTCTGTCTCTTTTAAGTCCAGTTTTTTGTTCTTTTGCTGTTTAAACTGGTGTGTTTTGGGGTCAAACTGGAATCAGATTTGGTCATGCTTAATAAACAAACTGAAGAAGTTTCCTGCTTGTAGTTTGAATGGAGCTGTGAGTTGGTTATTGTGTAGTTTAATATATCTGTTTAATTAAGGACGTTCTTTCAGTGAAGAGTCACATCATGGATAAAAACAGAAACTAGGAAAGGATGAAATGTAGAACTGCTCCTTTAAGGCCACAGAGAACGCTCTTGGTTTCCACGGCAGACGTTTTAATTTCTACATTTTAAAGCAGCGTCTGAAGCAGACAGTGTAAATGATTGGAGGTTTAGTGGAAGCTGAGGCCTGCAGACAGACAGACAGTCATTCCTCCCGGACTTAGAATAACTGCATAATGGCCGCCCATTCATCAAGCTGGAGAACAGAAGGACGGAACGCCACTGCCTCGTAGGAACGTCGACAGTCACAGCTGATATTCAGAAAGGAGCTGCATGGCGGCGACGCCTGCGGTGTAATCGGACACATTAAAGGCTTTTCAGACATAATTGGGTTTGTGGGGTTGGGCTGCTGGAAGAGAAACGTGTCACTCCTGAGTTCTGCCTCATAAATCACTGCAATCACACCCTGGATTTCCTGTCTGCTTCTCTTTATTGCACCTCTCAGCTGAGTTCCTCCCCGGATCATCTAACCAGGGTTAGCCCCAAACCCCTCCAAGAAAGACGCCTCCATGAAGGTCACGCTGGAGAATTTATTCAGCTTCACATCTGTCCACAAAACACTCCAAATGTTTGGTCAGAATGACTTAAAGGTCATCGAAAAGAGAAAAAAATGGCATCAAGTGCCTAAAATGACTCCAAATTTATCCAGAATTAGTCAAAGCATTGGCAAAAAGAAACCAAAATGTGTTAAAGATTGTCCAAGAAAAGTCAATATTTATTCAAAATGATTTGAATTGTCTAAAATTATTCAATATTTGGTACAAATGTTCCAGAGCTTTGGTCAAAAAGGACTTTTAGCTTGTCTAAATGAGCTAAAACTGTCATAAAATGACTCCAAATGTGTCCAAAAGTAGTGGTAAAAAATGGCAAAAATGACTATAAATGTGTCCAGATCAGTTAAAATCTATCCGTAATGACTCAGATTAGTTCAGAAAATGTGTTTAAAGTTGTTCATTATGATTCAATATTTGTCAAAATGACTTGAAGCTCGTTGACATGAATTAAAATAGGCACATATGCTCCGTGTCCAAAAGAACTCAGAATTAGTCCAGAACTAGTAAAAAAAAAAAAATCATGTCCAAATCAGAATTCATCCACAAGGACTCCATTTGTGTTAAATGTGTTAAAAAAATATCCAAGATAACTCAATGTTTGGTCAAAATAACTTGAATTGTTCAAATTTATCCAATATTTCATCTAAATGTTCCACTGATTGTCAAAAATTGAAAAATCATTTAAAGTGACTCAAAATTTGACCAAAATTAGTTCAAAATTGTCCAGCGGGACTCAATATTTCTTCAAGATGACCTGAAGCTCGTCTAAATGAGTAAAAAAATGTCATGAAGTGCCCAGAATTAGTCAAAAATCATAATCACTTTTATTTGCCCAGTCTGTGAGCACATACAGGGAATTTAACTGGTATTTTACCGTACCCTCTTGTACTAGACGAATACAAAATTAAATTATGTAACCAAAAGAAAATAACTTTAACATTACGTAATAGAAAAATCAACACAACATAAAATAAGCTAGTTTAAAGTGATCAGTGGAACTGGTGGAGCTTCTGTACATTATACACAGATGTAGATAAAATGAGCAGAAATAACCCAAAATGTGTCCAGGTCAGTTAGGATTTGTCCAAAATTACTTGGTTTAGTGGAACTGTGTTAAAGATTGGTCAAGATGAGTCAATATTTGTCCTAAATCATCCAAGTCTCCTCCAAAATGACTCGTCTGAAATGAGCTAAAATTCTGTGAAAGCAGTGAAATTTGTCCACAGCGAGTTAAAGACGTCCAAAAACACTCAGTGATTTATTATTATTATAAGAAGAGCAGCTGCTGCTTTGAACCTGAGGAGACTTTGTAGTTAAAATGCTTCAGAAACCCTCAAACCAACCACAGGAAGTGGAGTTTTGCTGTTTCCTGTCCAGTGTTCTTCACGTCTCCATCTCTCCAACGTTCTCATCATGGAACTTCTTCTCCCTCTGTAATAAATCCAGACTTTTATCTGCGTTCCTCAGAGATCTGCATGAACTAAGAGAACCTGGTTACACAAGGATTTAGGATGAATAAAGAATGAAACAAAGTGGAAATCTGAGAGCAAACTTCTGGGACAGAGTGACACAAAAATAAAACATTCAGCTGTTTAATGCAGAAAAGATGAAGAATGCAGCAGAATAACAGCAGACATGAAGCTCAGATTTAACTCCATGTTTCATCAGTTTATTTCCAATCAGCTGATCCACTTCATCAGGCTTTACCTTCACTTTGTTTCTTCTACAATCAGCTGTTTTATGGGGGTGAATTCAGGGTAAATGTAGATTCCTGCAGCAGTAATTCCAGCAGATTCTCATCGTCAGGAAACAGAAAGACCGTTTTCACTGGAAAAAATTAAGCTTTTAAGCTTTTTGAATAAAAAATTCAAGACAGAAACTCATTTATGTTGATGTTTAGCTCTGAGGAGAAATCTGACCCTTTAGATTAAAGATAGATAGACTATAGATGGATGGATGGATAGATAGACTATAGATAGATATACTATGGACAGATAGATGGATGGATAGATAGACTATAGATAGACAGATAAATAGATGGATGATGGATGGATAGCTAGATAGACTATAGATGGATGGATAGATAGACTATAGATAGATAGATGGATGGACTATAGATAGATAGATGGATGGACTATAGATAAATAGATAGATAGACTATAGATAGATGGATAGATAGATGGATAGATAGACTATAGATGGATGGATGGATGGACTATAGATAGATAGATGGATGGACTATAGATAAATAGATAGACTATAGATAGATGGATAGATAGATAGATAGACTATAGATGGATGGATGGATGGACTATAGATAGATAGATGGATAAATAGATGGATGATGGATGGATAGCTAGATAGACTATAGATGGATGGATGTAATCTAGAACCTGACCCATACTAGGATCCAGTTGGTGACTTTAATCCACAGGTGTGCTTTGGTGAAAATGTCTTTTCTTGATGCTGGTTCTTGGTGTCTCCAACCTGAACCCAGTTTTAGTGTTTTCTGATCAGAGCGTCTTTCTCCTTCAGACCTCCTGGTTGTTTCTTCAGGCTGAAATAACTCCACATTTCTGGGTCTTTATTCTGTTTTCACTCTCTGGAGGCTGCAGCTTCGTTTCTCTCTGGATCCACGTTCTTCCGTCGAGTTCAGGTTTAATTTCACATCAACCTGCAGCTTCAGGTCCTTTTTAATGAAGGAACATCACGATGCATTCAAGGACTGTCGGAAACTAGATCTGCTGTTTTTATCTGCTGTTGTTGCAGCTTCTGCCTGGTAAATGCTGTCATTGTGTTGGTTTTTAGGGGCTAACTTGTGGCAGGCTTTGAGCTCCAGCAGAGCAGAGCTGAACATTCATCCTCGGGTCCAGGGTTTGATTTATGCTTCAGGTGAATCAGGAGTAAACCAGGAGTCAGCATCATTTCCACTTTATATTGTTTTAGCTTTGCTGAATGTGGAGAATGTGATGCTGCTCCAGCAGTTCCTGTTAGCGCTGAAACGGCCTCATAAAGACCCGGTTACTGTAAATGCATCACACGCTTTATGGATTCCAGGAGAGTCCACAGAACCCGAGCTGCAAAATGCATGAAGGAAAGCTGCATTAATGAGAGTTTTATGGAACAAATCAGACATCAGAAGGTCTGCACTGGAAAAATGCTCCTCTCAACACAAGAAAAAACAACGATTTCATTCACTTTTACCTTAAAATCAGTAAAAAAAAATCTGCCAACAGAACAAGTGGAAATGTCTTTGTGAGATTTCCTGAATTAAGACGATATTTAGAAAACTGAGACCTTAAAATTAGCTGGAAAACTTCTTTTAAGCTCTATTTTACCAGGATTGTCAGCTTAGGTGTCTGAAAATATGCCAGCTATGCTAAAAAAGAAATATTAGTTTTTCACTCATAAACAGATTTTTGTTTTCATGTAACCTCCTAATCTGAGATGATTTAACCCTCCTGTTGTTTTCATTTACAGGCACCAAAAATATTGTTTCCTCGTCTGAAAAAATCCAAAAATTCAGCAAAAAATTCGACAAATTTCTGAAAATTTTCAAAATCTTCAGGAAGAAAATTCCAATAATTCTTTAAAAGCGAAATTCGCTGGATTTTATGTGAAAGTTCTCAAAGAAACATTTTTAATATTTCTTTTTTCCACCAAAAAATGTTCAAAGATTTCCCAAAAATGTTGAAAATGTGGACATCAGAAGTTTCTGTGAAAATGTCTTTTTTATCCACATTTTCAAGCTTTAAAAAGAGTTAATTTGACCCCCAGGATGACACCAGGGTTAAACTTTGAGTTTTCTTATAAAATTCAACTCAAAACCAGATCATTTCCAGATTGTTTGACTTAACGATATTTAAGATGCTTTGTCTTAAAAAGTCCTTCCTTCTGCTTCTGTTTCTTGTTCAGAGAATTTATCTTAAATCAGTGGGATGAGACATTTAGAGTTTTTGCAGTGCATCAGAAAGAAGCATCAGAAGAAGCAGAAAGCAGCTGGCTTATTTCAGTGGTGTTTTATTGTGGCGGTCTGGATGGAAACGTTTCCTCCTGCAGCGGCTCATCAGGATTCTGGAAGCAGCAGCAAACATCAGGAAGCTGTGGCTGTTTGCAGACTAAATGAGTGAAGAAAAAAGCTGCAATGGAGAGAATTAAAAAGTGAAAAATGGGGAATTTAAGGACACAAAGAGCAAAGCGGTGGATTAAAGAAAACCTCTGAATTTAAATGAGACAATGAAAATCAGAGGCGTGGAGAAAAATGGATGAAAGCAGACGAGGAGGAGAAAGACGACAAAGTGTGGAGGAAGAGGATGAAAGATGAAGATGGAGGCTGAGGAGGAGTCTGAATAATTAACGGACGCTTTAGCCTCCTGGAACCTGCTGCTGCTGCAAAGAGAGAAAAAACACTTTAAATCGACAAGCAGTGATGAGGCACATTTTATATGATTTAAAACAGATTATCACAAATCTATCATACAAATTAATTTAAATAAAACACATTAGAAAAACCTCAGCGTTCCTGTTTAACCCTGGTGTCGTCCTGGGGGTCAAATTAACGCTTTAAAGTTTGAAAATGTGGAAAAAATATTTATTTTCACAGTGAAACCTCTGATGTCCACGTTTTCAACATTTTTTTTTTTTTTGGTGAGGAAAAAAATGTCAAAAGTTTCTTTAAGAACTTTCACATAAAAATCAACCAAAACCAGCAAATTTCACTAAATTTTGGTTGATTTTCTTCCTGAAGGTTTTGCAAATTTTCAGAAATTTGGGGAATTTTTTTGTGAAGTTTTGGATTTTTTTCAGAAAAGGAAACGATATTTTTTGGTTTCAGTAAATGAGGACAGCAGGAGGGTTAAAGCTGCAGACATAACGACATGCAGAGACGATTTATCCTCAGAAAACCTTTGCTGAAGGTTTCGTACACGATCTGGAAGATATTAAAGAGAAATTTAAATAAAATAAACGATCATCCAGAATAAATCTGTAACAAAACAGTGGAAAAGTGTAAAAATAGCAGTGAATATGAGAGTTAGAAGTCATAAAAACACAGATTTATGACGTGTTTTAGCTTTTTTGTTCACTGAATACATTTTAACATGGAAAGTTATCGTGTAGAATGGTGTGACTGCAGCTCCTTATTATTCTGTGGTTCTGTTCAGTGACACCGTTCTACACTGAATCATCTAGAAAAATACTGAGTAAACTCTGTGTTGAAGGTTGTCGATCTTCTGCTTTCTCCGTCAAACATTAACTTTACGCTAAACTTTACTTTTGCAGCGTCAGATTGATTCCGATGAGAAAACGTCGAGTCGTTTCTGCAGAAAAGGACGGAGTGGGAGGAGGAGGTGGAGGCATTAGTGGAGAAAATGAGGCTGCAGTAACAGGAAAGAGATTAACGACGACTGAACGCAGAGGAGAGCCGGCCTGATACGAGAATTAGTTCCAAATAATTCATTAAGCCACAAATGAGAGATGATTCCTGCCGTCTTATCTTCCTCAGCGCGTTAACGCTAACGAGGCCGGCACACCGATCTGTCATCTGATTGGACCTCACCGCCTCCAGTGAACGGTCTGAACGTCCGCCGGCCCATCAGATCCTCTGGAACCTGTTTATCCGCTCGGCTGCTAATTCTTTATCTCGGAGAAGTAATAAACTTCCACACAGTCGCTCTTTCTGGGGGATTTTCTCTGAGAACTTTAAAAGAAAGTTGGGAAGTAAACACTGAGTTCTTCAGACCTCCTTTACTGGAAGCTACAGACGGATGGTTAAAGAACAAACTGACAGCAAAAGACACCGGAGGAGTCAAAAACGTTCCCGACTAAAGCTGCAGGACCTCACATGTGTCCGCCAGGTTAGAAAAACACCACAAAACCACCAAAAAACAACCACAAACTGATGCAAAACGACCATAAAGTTACACAAAATGATTAAAAAAACAATAAACAGTCAAAAATACCCCAAAGATGCACAAAAAGACATGCAATTTTAACTCAAAGTTACAAAAAACAAACACAAAGATGAAAAAATACCACAAAGATGCCCAAAAGGACTAGAAAAAAAAAACAGAAAATGATCACAAATGAGCAGAGGACAGCATGAAAAAGACTAAAACAGGCAAAAAAATACCACAAAGATGCACAAAGTCATCAGAAAAAGACAGACAACTACAAATGGATGCAAAACTACCAGAAAAAAAGATGCTAAATGACCACAAAACAACAAGAAAACTGGCAGAAATCCCACAAAGACACACATAATAGCCAGAAAAGACAAAAAAAACACAAATGGATGCAAACCTGCAATAAATTTACACAAAGCCACCCCAAAGAAATGCAAAATTACCACAAAAACATGCATAAAATGACCGGAAAAAGACAGAAAATCACCACAAAAAGATGCCAAATGACCACAAAACAACAAGAAACAACCACACACTGGCAGCAATAATGGCCAGAAGAAGACGAACAACAGCCACGAATAGATGCAGAACTACCATAAAGTGGATGAAGAGGAGGAGAGAAATGAAACAAAGGAAAGTTCTAAAGAGCAGAAAAAGACGAGGTGAGGTGAGGATAGAAAAGAGGAAACGTGGAAGAAAGAAGAAAGAACAAAGAGTGGTGATTAAAGGAGAAAGCTGCTCCGTTAAAGCAGCAGAAATAAATATTCCAGCAGCGTCTCCTGACATTAAAACACCACTTAAGTTCCGTAAACAGTCGGCTGTCGACATTAAAAGAACATTTACATTTTCCTGCACAACAGAGACGACAACGAGGAGAAAGAGAAAACAAAAAAACATCGCTGGCATTCAGAAGCCGTTTAACATTTCAGAGGAGGAGGAGCAGGAATCAATCAAAGAAGTTTAACGGCAGGTTTTAGTCCAAGACGTCTGCTGACGATGACGGATTTACTCAGAACCGTTTCCTGTTTCATCCTGATGAACTGGACTGAAGGTCACAGCCTGCCGTTGTGTTACTTCACAATAATCCCACAGTCATGGTAAATAACCGGTTTGATACACAAAACACAGCCTGGACCTGTAATGAGGCGTTTCAGGAGGGTGAGGAGCAGAGATTTCAACCACAAACCGGTCAAAGTACCACAAAGAAGCAAGAAAAGGCCAGAAAAAGACAAAAAAATGACCACTAATGGATGGAAACGAGCACAAGACAACATGAAAACACAACAAACAGGCAAAAATATCAAAAAGACGCTCAAAATGACCAGAAAAGACAAAAAATGACCACTAATGGATGGAAACGAGCACAAGACAACATGAAAACACAACAAACAGGCAAAAATATCAAAAATATGGACAAAATGACCAGAAAAAGACAAAAAATGACCACTAATGGATGGAAACGAGCACAAGACAACATGAAGACACAACAAACAGGCAAAAATATCAAAAAGACGCTCAAAATGACCAGAAAAAGACAAAAAAATGACCACTAATGGATGGAAACGAGCACAAGACAACTTGAAGACACAACAAACAGGCAAAAATATCAAAAAGACGCTCAAAATGACCAGAAAAGACAAAAAAATGACCACTAATGGATGGAAACGAGCACAAGACAACATGAAGACACAACAAACAGGCAAAAATATCAAAAAGACGCTCAAAATGACCAGAAAAAAGACAAAAAATGACCACTAAACGAGCACAAGACAACATGTAAAGACCACAAACAGGCAAAAATATCAAAAAGACGCACAAAATGACCAGAAAAAGACAAAAAAATGACCACTAATGGATGGAAACGAGCACAAGACAACATGAAGACACAACAAACAGGCAAAAATATCAAAAAGACGCACAAAATGACCAGAAAAAGACAAAAAAAATGACCACTAATGGATGGAAACGAGCACAAGACAACATGAAGACACAACAAACAGGCAAAAATATCAAAAAGACGCACAAAATGACCAGAAAAGACAAAAAAACAGACCACTAATGGATGGAAACGAGCACAAGACAACATGTAAAGACCACAAACAGGCAAAAATATCAAAAAGACGCACAAAATGACCAGAAAAAGACAAAAAATGACCACTAATGGATGGAAACGAGCACAAGACAACATGTAAAGACCACAAACAGGAAAAAGATGCACAAAATGACCAGCAAAAGATGAAAAACAACCACAAGGACGCACAAAATGACCAGCAAAAGATGAAAAACAACCACAAAGAGACGCAAAACTACTACAAGACAACATGAAAACACAACAAACAGGCAAAATTATCAAAAATATGGACAAAATGACCAGCAAAAGATGAAAAACAACCACAAAAAGATGCACAACTACTACAAGACACCAGGAAAAGACCTAACTCTAACCCTAAAAACAACCACAAAAATCCACAAAATGACCAGAAAAAGATGAAAAGATGAAAAACACCACAAAGATCCACAAACTTGCCTGAATAGAGGCCAAACACAAAAACAAATGGATGCAAATCTACACAAAACCATGACGACAAAACCCAAATTAACCACAACGAAAGAAGAAATGACCGCAAAATTAACACAAAGACACACAAAATGGCCAAAAAAGATGAAAACTGTCACAAACGAATGCAAAGCTCTCATAAAATGACAAAAAATGATGCAAAAAACTCCACAAGGAAACAAGAAACGGCAATAAACAGGAAAAGTACCACAAAGATGCAAAAAAGACAAAAAACAACCACGTAAAGATGCAAAATTACCATACATAGACAGAAAACCACCACAAGACAACATGAAACGACTACAAACAGGTAAAAAATAAACACCACAAAGACACACAGAATGACCAGAAAAAGATGTAAAATGACCTGAAATGGATGTAAAACTACAACACATTTACACAAAACCAGCTCAGAGAAATGAAAATGACCACAAGAAAGGACCAAAAAGACACAAAATCACCAGAAAAAAGACAACACGACGACACACAAACGAGCGTTTCTCTGGTTTGAACCTTTAAAGGAAACTAAAAGCCCAACAGCAGAGTGTGGGTTCCTGAAGGTCTGACAGCACAAAGACTGATGATCCATCACCGAGCGGACGCTGATGGATGTGGAGGCCGTAAACAGCGGAGCTAAACAGGAGTGATGATGATGTCACGCTTCACCGCTTTAACGTCCAACCAGGAGGTCTTCAGGTGGAGGATTCATCTTCTACGGCTGTTGTCTTTGTAGAACCGCTGTCTGGGGTCGCTGAACATCCAAACACTGAGGGTTTATCAGCATCAAGATAGACGATAGGATGAAGAAAATCCAGATGTATCGGACACTTCAGAGAGGAAAGATACTCTGGTAAAGATCTGACTCAGTTAAGGAGTCTGTTCTGTAGTGGAGAATGGTCTGACTGTACCTCACTATCATTCTGTAGTTCTGTGGAATGGTCAGAAAAACAGACGGAAAATGACTAGAAAGATACAGAAAATGACCAAAAGAGACACAAAATGACTAGAAAGAGACAGAAAATGACCAAAAGAGAAAGTAAATGACTAGAACGAGACATAAAATGACTAGAATGAGACATAAAATGACCAAAAGAGACACAAAATGACTAGAAGGAGACAGAAAATGACTAGAACGAGACAGAAAATGACCAAAAGAGACACAAAATGACTAGAAGGAGACAGAAAATGACTAGAAAGAGACAGAAAATGATTAAAAAGAGACAGAAAATGACTAGAACGCAACACAAAATCAACAAAAGAGAAAGTAAATGACCAGAACGAGACACAAAATGACCAGAACGAGACTTAAAATGACTAGAATGAGACAACTGCACCTCACTATCATTCTGTAATTCTGTACTTCAGGTGTGTTCAGGTGTGTTTGTGTTCAGGTGTGTGTTTAGTCGTGTGTGGTTGTGTTGACTTTCAGGGTTTCGTCTTCAGTTTTTTCCGTCTCCTTTTCGGTGGAACTCCAAACGACGCTGCAGCTTCTCGACTCGTCCTCCCCCGGCAGCTGTTTGATGTCACGACCCAACGTCCAATTATCTGGTGGGATGGAGATGTCAGGTGGAAGATGTGACGGGATAATTGGAGGAGGTGTGAGGGAGGAAATCCTGCGGGGAGAGAAAATGAAACGGAGGCAGAAGAAGGAGGTCAGAGGAGGAGGAAGTGATGGACAGAACGATCTGAGGAACACGAGGAGCTCCGGACAGGAACATGATTACAGCCGCGACACCGAAGAACCCCAAGAAGAAGTGAATTATTGACGACAACCACAAGAGGCTTTGATCAGGAGAGTTTGTCTCAGAGATCACAAACCCTCAGATCTAAACAATGAGGTCAGTAACATCTACAGAATTATTTTCTCTGGAGCTTCAGCATCATGTGAAGCTTTCAGTTCAGATTTTCATTTCTCAGGTGGAATATTTCACTTCTCTGCAAAAATGTGAACTTATTTCATGTCAGTGTTGTATTGTTGTACAACCACTGCACAAAATGACCCGAAAGAGACACAAAATGACCCGAAAGAGACAGAAAATGACCAAAAGAGAAAGTAAATGACGAGAAAGAGACACATAATGACCAAGAAGAGACAGAAAATGACCAAAAAGAGACAGAAAATGACCAAAAGAGACACAGAAAATTACCAAAAGAGACACTAAATGACCCGAAAGAGACAGAAAATGACCAAGAAGAGACAGAAAATGATGAGAAAGAGACAAAGAATGACCAAGAAGAGACAGAAAATGATGAGAAAGAGACAAAGAATGACCAAAAAGAGAGAGAAAATTACTAGAACGAGAGAGAAAACAACTAGGAAGAGACAGAGGTACAGTCAGACCATTCTACACTTTGAGTTTGTTTTAGATCAACATGTACAAACACAACCTGCAACACGTTTAAAACCAATGTTTGTGCTCCTGAAAGCCGCCCTGGTTATTCCAGCGGTTTATTTTGAAGTGCTTTGACGTTCATAGATGAGTTGTTCCTGCTTGTTATGACATTTTTTTAACTGAATCACTTCCAGCACCAAAAACAAGCAACAATAATTGAACAACCTCGGAGGTTTTGTGGCAGCGACTCAGCCGCCGTCGATACGAGTGGAAGCGACTCGGCTCCAGGCGGCAATCATGAATAATAAACGGCAACGAGAGCAAGAGAACTTGCTAATTAGCCCATCACTCATCAGCAGACAGAGCCTTAAGACCAGGAACCTCAGCTGTGGAGGTTATCAACGAGCCTTCGACCAATCGGATCGGCTCAGTTCCACCCAAGAGACCAAAGTGAGAAAGAATGACACCAAAGTGAGGAAAAATGAACTCATAGTGAGGAAGAGTGGGGCCAAAATGAGGCAACAGTGGGGGTAAATTGGGATGAATTGGACATCTGACAAATCGAAGCTTCCACTTTGACTTTAGGAGTTCCTCAGGGCTCCAGTTTGGGTCCACCGCTTTTTAAACTCTACATGCTACCATTCGGGTAATATTTTAAGAACCACAAGATTATTTTCATTGTTTGGTTAAAGTTATACATATCTGCCTTTAAAAACGAAAAATAAGACTTCTGATGCAAAAAACACAGATTTAGTTCCATCTGAGCCTGTTTAGATGAAAGTGAGGAAAACGGAGCCCAAAGTGAGAAAAAATGGATGAAAGTGAGGAAAAATTAGTTCACAGGGAGAAAAACTGAAGCCAAAGAGAAGAAAATTTGGTCCAAAGTGAGGAAAAATTAGTTTACAGTGAGGAAAATTGAGGCCAAAATTAGGACAAATGAGGAAATATTGAGGGAAATGAATTCACAGTGATGAAAATGAGGAAAAAGTGAGGAAATGGGTGGAAATGAGGAATAATATGACACAGTGAGGATGAATCGAAGCTTCCACTTTCACTTTAGGAGTTCCTCAAGGCTCCAGTTTGGGTCCACTACTTTTTAAACTCTACATGATATCATTCGGTCCATTTTTAAGAAACAGGATTATTTTTCATTGTTTGGTTAAAGTTACACATATGTGCATTTAAAAATGAAAAAAGAAAAGACTTCTACAAGCTAAAAAGACAGATTTAGTTCCATCCGGGCCTGTTTAGATTCATATAGTCGATCTTTGTCAAGAATCTTTCTCCTCAGTTTCAAGTTTAACTCAGTTTAAGGAAGCGTTTTTTTGTTTCTTTTTTTTGCTGTTTTTAGTGACAAATTTAATATTAAAACAACGTTAAATCTGTGTCTTTTATTAAGTTTTTATTGTTGTGTGACAGAAATAAAGCTGCAGTGACTCTACTCAGGAGGCTGGTTAAGAATCTTGAAGCTGAAGATAAACAGTTTGTTCAGGTTGAGTCAGAACATCAGGATCCTTAATGCTTCTTTTTTTCTTTGTTCATTTATTCTCGTGATATTTGTGCTAAAAGGCTCCAGCTGTGAGTACAACCACTAAAAACCTGCAGAGGGAATCAGCTGTTCTGGTTTTCTGCAGCTCAGAAACGACTTTATTTCACTTTCCGTCACATAGCACCGATGCTCAACTCAAAACGCTCCACGTCTTATTCATCGTCAAGGTGACCTGAAGTCCTTTAATCCGTCGAGTTCGTTTGCTTCGTGCAGCCAGATTAAGGTTGTACCTGCATGGAGGAAAATGAAGTAATTAGGATTTACCTCCAACTTTTTACACAAAACCAGCTGTGACTGCACATATATTCCCTTCAGGACTCGCTTTTGTCCTTTACAGAGAATTTGTCAGAGATCTCAGCAGGGAAATCGAAGGTTTTTGATTTTAATCTTCAACGCAGTCATTCTGTAGATTTTCTGGTGAAAATATTAACAGAAATCAGCTGAAATACAACAAAAGGGGTAAAAAACAACAACAAAAAACTAAAAAACAGGTGGTAGGAACATGTCTTTGTAGCTGTCTGACCTTTAAACTCATTTCTACTGGATGTGTCACAGAAGGTGAAATCCTGTAGATGGTACAGTTAGTTTTCTAATTATTTAGATGAATACAGGGTATGTTATGTAGAATGGTCTGACCACACCTCAATACCATTTCTCAACACAAAAATACACAACATGTCACACCCCCTCCCTCTCCGGTGATCTGCCTCAGGTGATTACGAGCAGCTGCAGAAGAAATCAGCTGCCTGTAATCTGTCATTGGCGGCAATGAGTCACTTTGAGTCTGAAATCATAAAGTTGATGTCACATTTTCACTACAGTTGGACTCAGAGACACTGTAGTTATTTAACCCTCTGTTTGTACGAAGACATGAACTTCAGGCTGTATTCTGTGATTTCCTGAGCGGTAGATGAGTCTTTATTTCTTCTGTTCTGTTCGTACGGTTTCAGTCTGATGATGCTGCATTGTGTAATAAACCTGCTTCATTTCTGATTCCAGCCAGACGCAGCTTTAGCCGAGGATTTGGGCAAATCTGCAGCTCCAGCAGCAGTTTGTAGGGTGTGTGTGTGTGTGTGTGTGTGTGTGTGTGTGTGTGTGTGTGTGTGTGTGTGTGTGTGTGTGTGTGTGTGTGTGTGTGTGTGTGTGTGTGTGTGTGTGTGTGTGTGTGTGTGTGTGTGTGTAAGCTTTTCCATGTAATGAGAAATTGATTTTGTCATTTATGTTATTTATCGCTTATTTCTGCTCGTCACTCCTCACTTTTTTTCCTGTTGGTCAACGTTGTGGACAAACGAGGAGTCGGAGCCAAAGACTCATAATTACTCTCCCTGTGTTTGATAATAATCACAATGAAACACAAAATGACCATAAATAAATGCAAATTTACCAAAGATGACTCACAAAACAGCAAAAACACACAAAATGATAGGAGAGACAGAAAACGATCACGAAGAGACACAAAATTACCAGAATTAGACTCAAAATAGCCACAAATATACTGAAGTTGACACAAAGGGCAGTGGTGCTTAAATCAGTGGTTCAAACTCCGATGCTGCCATGTTGGGCCCTTGAGCACGGCCCTTAACCCTTCCTGCTCCAGGGGGCGCTGTACCACGGCTGACCCTGTGCTCTGATAGGGGGATATGCAAAAACTGGAATTTCCCTTCATGGGATTAATAAGGGAGAATAATAATAAAAACATGATCAGAGAGACAGAAATTGATCACAAAGAGATGCAAACCGACAAAAAATGTTCACAAAACAACTGTAACGAGAAGTAAAATGACAACAAAGGACATAAAACAGCACAGAGACACAAAACAACCACAAACATACACAAAATGACCACAGAAATACACAAAATTAACAGAAATACACAAAACTAACATAGAAATACACAAAATGACCACAGAAATACTCAGAACTAACACAAAAATGCAAAAGATTACCACAAAAATAGACAAAACTAACACAAAATACAACAAAATGATCAAAAACAGACAAAAAAGGACCAGAAATACTCAAAATATCCACACAAATACATGAAACAAACACATAATACACAAAACTGACACAAAATGACAACAAAAATGCACATAACTAACTCAAAAATACACAAAGTGATCACAAAAATATACAAACTAACACAAAGTACACAAAATGACACAGAACAATCACAAATAGATGCAAACATCAACAAAAATACACAAAAGGACCTCAGACACAACCACAACCACCACAGAGAGAAAGCTTGACCATAAAATTGTGTTACCATCCACATTTTTGACATTGTGATGCATTGACATAACGTTTTTTACACTTTTGTTGTGCTGATCCGTTTTTGCGTGTCGGGGCAGTAATACATCAGAATGTCAGAATAAGTTTTTGACATTCTGATGAGCTTGTGTCCACGTTTTTTCCACTCTGCTACATTAGTATCAGGACTGTGACATTTTAAAGCATCCATCTTCAGCTTTTTGACATTTGCTGCATCTACTTGACAGATTCCACACAGATATGAAAACTGAACATCTTATTTTGAAGCCAAACGTCGATGAAGTGGAACAGAAGTCTCATTAGAATCTGTCTTTGACTGTGGATGATTATCCAGACATTAGAAGAGCAGAATGAATCCACTTCTCTGCTTCTGTTTACAGTTCTGAGCCTTCAGGTGACAAAAACAACAACGGTTTGTTCTTCTGTGAAATCTGCACCTCTGTGGAGCTGCTCAGAGCTTCTTAAATGTCTGAATAATGTGGGGACGGAAACGTCTCCGGCACAAAGCCGAACCTCAGGCTGTCGCTGTTTGGAGCTTTTAGAGGAGTTTAAATTCACTTTAAAGCAGCCGAGTCTAAACTCTGATTACTGAGGCTGTCAGAGGGTTTAAAAAGCTCCCGTTGTGGAACTTTTTATTCCATATTTCCTCCTTTAAACACTGAAGATCTCAGAGTCCAGCGTGGCTTTTCTTCTGCCTGCAGAAACACAGACTTTACATCAGTTTTAACCTGTTGTTCATCAGAAAAGAAGAAAACTGAGGGCAGGCTTTCAATACAAACTGTAAAAGAGAACGTTTCTTAGTATGTGGCCTTCAAACAAAATGAGTCTAAACTGTCAAAAATAACTACAAATGTCCACAACATGCCAGAAATACCCTAAAAGTACCTTATATAAATGTCCTAAACCTGAAACTCATCCAAAATGGGTCAAAGTTATCCAAAATATCCAACATTCCCGTCAAAGATGACTGAGAACTATTCACAGTCTGCCACAATGAGGAACAACTGGTGCAAAAACTACAAAAAATGTATATAGACATTGCAAAAAGTACAAAACGTCATAAAGATCTTGCAAAAAGTACAAAAAGTCTGTATAGACATTGAAAAAGAAACCCAAAATATCTATTTGTACCTTTCAAAAAGTACAAAAGGTCCATAAAAGACTTGCACAAGTCCATAAAGATCTTATAAAAGTACGAAAAGTCTGTAACGATCTTGTAAAAAATACAAAATGTCCATAAAGATCTTACAAAAAACACAAAATGTCCAAAAAGATCTTATAAAAAACACAAAATGTCCAAAAAGATCTTACAAAAAACACAAAATGTCCAAAAAGATCTTACAAAAAACACAAAATGTCCAAAAAGATCTTATAAAAAACACAAAATGTCCAAAAAGATCTTACAAAAAACACAAAATGTCCAAAAAGATCTTATAAAAAACACAAAATGTCCATAAAGATCTTATAAAAAACACAAAATGTCCAAAAAGATCTTACAAAAAACACAAAATGTCCAAAAAGATCTTACAAAAAACACAAAATGTCCAAAAAGATCTTACAAAAAACACAAAATGTCCAAAAAGATCTTGCAAAAAGTACAAAAAGTCTGTATAGACATTGGAAAAAAAATCTAATTATCTATTTGTACCTTTCAAAAAGTACAAAAGGTCCATAAAAGACTTGCAAAAGTCCATAAAGATCTTATAAAAAGTACGAAAAGTCTGTAACGATCTTGTAAAAAATACCAAATGTCCATAAAGATCTTATAAAAAGTGCAAACTTCTACAATCAAACTGGACAAAACTAAACTTGGGCGTGGACAAAGGACTGTTTGTGGGTGGTCATTATTCCACGATGGTGAAAAAAACAACTTTTGTAAAAAAAATTTTAAAAAAAGTCCTAATTTTGAGAAAATTGTGATTTAGAAAAACAGGTCATATTTCTACTTTTCAAAACATGTAAGGCAAATCCTGTACAGGGAAGTCCCGTGAAGTTTTTTTGTTGGACTAATAATCTGTCCAACAATCAGTAAAAACACTGCAATCTGTCCAAATGTCCAAAGTTAGAGCCAGTTTCACAGAGTTTGGACTTGAAATGTGTCCAGAATGAGTCAAATATAAGTAAAAACGCTCCACAGTCTGTCAGAAATATTCAAAATGAGTTCAAGTTTCTTATAATTTTAACTTGAAACTCATCCAAAATATCATTAAAACGACATTAAAGAGACGTGTTAGCTAAGACAGTCCAACAATGCCCAGAGCCTTCAGAGCCTTCAGCGTCTCTGTTCGCCGTTTGAATCTTTATCTTCTGATGTTCTGCTGAAGGTTTGCGTCCAGCGTCTGGACGATCAAACTCAGATCGGTGTTTCTGTCCTGGGAGACGGTCTGTCTGTCGTCTTCTTTCTGTCACGGAGAAGAACAGTGAAGCTGCGACACGTTTTCCAACCGCAGAAACAGAAAATGACAAATTGAGAGAAGCAGGAACAAAGCAGACGCCCACAGATGTGCAGCAGCTGTCAGAGTTAGAAAAGCATCCAGAGTCGCTTTGACAGCTTCTTCTGGATCCGCAACAACTTTACTACACACAGTACAGCTGTGTCCTACCAAACCTGCACATCTGGACTCTTTTTTGAATGTCCAGTATTAGTGAAAATGCTCCACAATCTTTAAAAATGTCAAAATTCTGTTCCAGTTTCTCACTATTTCAACTTAAAAATGGTCCAGAATGAGTCACAATTGTTCAAATTAACTAAAATTCTGCTCAGAATAAGTGAAAATTCTTCACGATTTGCCAGAAATGTCCAAAATTAGTTCTACTTTCTCACAATTTTGACTTGGAACTTGTCAAAAATGTTTGTATCAGACAAACTAAAGCGTTTATATCTGACTGAAAGTTTTAAAATGTTCTGATTTGATTCTTTTTTAAGTCTGCAAAATGAAAAGTAAAAAACGCTGTTTGTATTTTTACATGATCTGAAACTGAGATCAGCAGAATCTGAGTCAGTGAAGGTATCATCTGGTTTAATCCATCTGTGAAGCTCCACCCACAGGAGCAGGACCTCAGATGAAACGTCTCGCTGGTGTTTATCTCACAGCTGTCAGTGTCCACCGGATTCTAGAGGATCCATGAAGAAGGAAGTTCTTCCTCTAGAAGCAGAACCTTAAAGCTCCAACTCTGAAGGCGAGGCTTTTACCCCAAGAACACCACACCTACCAAAAACCTACCTACAAAAATACTGAAAACTGGTCCAGAATGGCCCTGAGACAGACTGGTGACCTGTCCAGGGTGTCCCCTGCCTTCACCAGAGTCAGCTGGGATAGACTCCAGCACCCCCCATGACCCTAGTGAGGATAAAGTGGTGTATAGAGGATGGATGGATGGATTGATGGATGGATGGATGATGGATATGATGGATATGATGGATGGATGGATGGATGATGGATGGATGGATGGACGGATGGTCCAGAACGTTTTAAAATGTCTCAAATTGGTCTAATGTGACTAACAATTGGTCCAAAAATGTTAAGATTTAGTCCAAAATGACAAAACCTGTCCAAATGACTTGAAACCCGTCCAAAATTACTTTAAGAATGATGAAAAATTACTCAAAATTGGTCAGAAATGACTCAGTTAGTGGTAAAGAAATGGTTCTATCAGGCTGAAATGAAGGTTCTAGATGGTTTCCTCAAAGTCCTGACTTAAACCATCAAGAACCTGAAGAACCAAGTCAGAAAGACGACACATTTAGCGGACATTTGTTGTCTTTCTGTCTCACACTTTAATTGATATTATAATGATACTGCCACCTCCATGCTTGACGGTCGGTTTAAAGTCCAGAGGAGTAAACCAGAGGATTGAAACCAGAATTACAGAAATACTCGTACATGTATCCAGTAAAAGAAGGTCTAAACGGTAAATGTCTGACATCATGATAGAGTTTAGAGTCTTCAGAACAGAAACCGTCTCCACCTCCAACAAACTTCTTCATTCATCTCCGTCCGGCTGCTGCTCAGATTAATGACCCGAGGCGTCTCCTAACGAGGTGCAGTAATGAGCTCCGACCGTCAGATCACTTCCTGCTTCGCCGATCAGGACGGAAAGTTTCCTCAGAGTTACACAAACACGTGATGATGGGTAAAAGTTTCTGTTTGTCAGCAAGAGAAGTTCCATTTTCAGGAAACTTTGGTTTTTAGGTGACGGTTTGTTTACTCCAACAGGAAGCGAGAGCTCACAGATACTGTCAAAAAACAATAAAAAGAAGAACTGTGCACAGTCTGAGGTAGAATAAAGCTTCAGAACACTCAGTACTTGAAGGGAACGTGGTATTTTGATGGAATTAACCTTTAAAACTACAAATACCTGAACAGGAAGTGTGCGTGTGTTTCATTCTCTGTGTGTTTTATTCTATGTAAAGCACTTTGTGCTGTATTTCTAATGTATGAAAAGTGCTTATAAATAAAGATTGATTGATTGATTGATTGATTGATATTTTGGTAACCCTTCAAAACAATAAGTATTTGGAGAGGAAGTGGTATTGTAGCCGAGATTGAAGGTTTTTTGTATTTTTGCTTCCATTTTTAAGGAAATTTTGGAAAAAAATTTTACCAATTTTTGGCAAATTTCAAGTAATTTTGGACAGATTCTGAGTCATTGTGTCAAGTGATCTGATTGGTTCTACGTCACCAATAAAACTCCTTTAACTTCACATCTGTAAACAAAACAAAAACATATCAACAAAGTTTTCTGCTAGAGTTTGTGTTCTTCTAAGTTTAACTCCAAGATTTTAAATACTTTCATTTACTACAAATGAATATCTGCTCCAAATGTCTCACTAATAATCATTATCAGCCTTAAAAACCCACAAACACCCCCCCCCCTCCTCTATACTGGACCACACTTAGTACAGTCCGGTTCCCCCTTCTATAAATCTGCTTGGAATCTTCCACTTCCTGTTTGTCAAAGTGGCCTTCTACCTGGACAGGTGTAGTTGGAGCTCATCAACAAACATTTTGGGTAACTGCACTTTAATCTGGATGGATGACACTGAATTAGAGTCTGTTTTAATGAGACTGAGTTCAGATGTGTAGCTCTGTCATTAAATAGGAAATTATTTCTCAGAATTCACAGAGAAAAGTCTGAAATGTTTGCTAGGTTAGCGTCCCACATGTTCTGTGGCTCAGCTAAAGCTAACTCTCTCCAACTTCTGGATCTCTGGAGCTGCTTGTTGTTCAAATATCTTCTAGAGGTGCTGAAGCTCAGAAAGTCTGAGATGTTTGTTCAGAATCAGCTCATTCTCAAGTCTGATCTGAGCTGTCCTCTTTAGTTTGAACTTTCTCTAAACTTAGGAGTTAATGACAGAGCAGCACATCCAGACTCAGTCTCATTTATGTAGAGATTAAACTTCAGTGTCATTCATTGATGTTAAAGTGCAGTTTTTCACATGTTTGTTGCTCATGCTCCGACCAAACCAGTCCAGGTGGAAGACGAAGTGAAGAGAAGCTCCAGAGCTCTGTGACTATTATTGTAAACGTAAAAACAGACTGACACTCACAGCACTGCAAATATGTCACGGAAAGTATAAATCTACATTCCAACAATATCATCAGCATCTTGACTCACTTCTTTTTCCACTCAGAGGCTTTGTCTTGTCTTTGTCTTTATTTATTTACAAAATCAGACGGTCTCCAGGCCCGGCTCAGAGTACATCCTTCTGTTGTCTCCAGGAGATCAGATATTAATACGTTCTGTACATAAGTTATGGTGGCAGTTTCATCACAACGCTGGGCGGGGACTGTACTGTAACTTTCACTCATTTGTTTGAACCACTGAGCCTCCAGGGGGCATAACTGTGTCAGGTGTTGTTTGTTTGCAGTCAGTGGTCATGTGACAGCGCTGCCTCGGCCAATGACGTCCTCAACAGGAAGCGCTAACAGCTTCATTAGCGCGACGATGCTAGTCTCTTTTCACCGTCTGCCGGTTCGTTCGTAACCCTCTGAGTGGAAAAATAAGTGAGTAGAGATGCTGATGATATTGTTGGAGGGTAGATTTATAGTTGCCATGACATATTTGCAGTGAGTGTCAGTCTGTTATTATGTTTACAATAATAGTCGTGGTTTCAGGCTTCAGGGTAGTTTAGCTTTGAGTCAACCTCCGTACCTTATTGCTTACCGATCACCTGCAGCTGTTTTCTTATGTAAATTAATCCATACTTACCTGTAATACTGATGCATTTGAAGTCTTAAGCAGTTTGTACTGTTACTGACCAGCGTATTCTGTATGTTTATTTCAGTTTCACATTCTCTGTATTAAAATCCATTTAACTACCACACTGGCCTGTTCCTTAGAGGATGAGGTACAGGGGAGAGTTTATCTGTGAATCCCAGTACAGGACAGGAGTCACACTGGGTGGAACAGTACAGTGAATATCACACATTTATGTTGGAAATAAATGTTCTTTAATGAGACATTGTCATGTAAAAGTTGGATTTCCCTTTAATGATGTTCAAATCTTTGTTGAGTGTTTTGTTGATGTTGGTTTCTAAATGTTTTCTGACACTCGGCCCCAAACATTAAAACCTTCTACGCTCACAAGCTGCAACAATTTACACATTATCAACGATCTTTGTGACTAAACTAAGATAAAAAGTGAAAAACTGTTGATTCCTGCATCATGAATGTAAATCTTTTTGTTTTTATGACAGTAAACTCATCCAATTCATCCGAACTTTCTGATCTGATCTGAACTTCCTCATGCAGATGTTCGTCTCCAGATGTTCTTCTCCAGATGTTCTTCTCCAGATGTTCTTCTCCAGATGTTCGTATCCAGATGTTCGTCTCCAGATGTTCTTCTCCAGATGTTCGTATCCAGATGTTCGTCTCCAGATGTTCTTCTCCAGATGTTCGTATCCAGATGTTCTTCTCCAGATGTTCTTCTCCAGATGTTCGTATCCAGATGTTCGTCTCCAGATGTTCTTCTCCAGATGTTCGTATCCAGATGTTCGTCTCCAGATGTTCATCTCCAGATGTTCTTCTCCAGATGTTCCGTTTGAGCTCGATGATGGTGAATCAAAGTGACTTCCTGTCTGTGCTGCAGTTCACCTGAACACGGTGGATCCGTGCTAAAGCTGAGTTTACACACTTGTGTTCCATAATTAATGTCAAAAATATGAGAGTGAAGCTGCAGGAAGCAGAAAAACAGGAAGAAACGAGGTAGAATGATTAATGTGAAGAAGGAGAGCAGAGAAAACAACGAGAACGCGACTCTTTGACCTCCAGCAGTCAGTTTGTTTGTTTTCTGGCAGCAAAAATGGAGGAAATGTTGGAGGTTAACAAGCAGGTCAGTGTTTCCTGTTGACCCACCCACTGTGTGTCACTGTGTGTCACTGTGTGTTACTGTGTGTTACTGTGTGTTACTGTGTGTGTTACTGTGTTTGTGTTACTGTGTGTGTGTTTATCCTGAAGCTACAACTACACACATCAGGGATTAAAGGGACATTAATTTAAGACGTTCTTTAATTTTCTAATTTACTATCAGAGCTCTAAATGTGTGTTTGTGACTGTTGTTCACCAGAAGATCGTCTCCATAAAACCCTAAACACACTCTAAACCCTCTGACTCTGGTCTCTGTTGACATTTTTTTTTACATTAAAAGTTGTTTTACATGGATTTGTCTGCTAAGTGAAAGATAGTAAGAATTACTTTAACGCCATTTTTTAGTCATTTTGACCATTTAGTTATTTTGGAACATTTTTTTTAGTCATTTTGACCCATTTTTTTAGTCATTTTGAAGTGTTTTTAATCATTTTGACCTATTTTTAGTCATTTTGACCTATTTTTTTTAGTCATTTTGACCAATTTCTTGCCATTTTGACCCATTTTTTAGTCATTTCGGAACAATTTCATGCCATTTTGACACTTTTTGGTTGGTTTGGAACAATTTCTTGTTGTTTTGACCCATTTTTTTAGTCATTTTGACCAATTTCTTGCCATTTTGACCCATTTTTTAGTAATTTGACCAATTTTTAGTAATTTTCGACCATTTTTTCGTCATTTTGACCCAGTTTTGGGTTGGTTTGGAACAATTTCTTGCCATTTTGACCCATTTTTAGTAATTTGACAATTTCTTTGTCATTTTCGACCATTTTTTAGTAATTTTGACCAATTTTTAGTAATTTTGGACCTTTTTTTTTTAGTCATTTTGACCATTTTTAGTCATTTTGGAACAATTTCTTGTTATTTTGACCCATTTTTTTTAGTAATTTTGAAGCATTTTTTAGTTGGTTTGGAACAGTTTTTAGTCATTTTGAACCTTTTTATGTGTCATTTTGGACACATTTAAACCACTCTGGACCCATTTTAAGCAGTTTTGACACATTTTTTAGTCGTTTTGGATGTTTTTTGTCGTTTCAGATCGTTGATCAGAAGTTGTTGATTCGGCACATGAACAAACATTTTCCAGTAGAGAGCATGTTTGTGATGGCAGCCTTCAGTTTATCATTTAAATACACAAAATAAAATCCTGTACTTTAGTGGTTTCATATGTTTATTAAAGCTCTTCTGGTTTATCTTTGACTCCACTGGTTCAGTTCCACCACATCTTTAGTCTGTCTGACCTTTGTGTTTGTTTTTTTTTAATAGATTTTTCACTAAATTCTAATAAACTATGTTTGGTCTCTGGTCTCTGGTGTCTCTTTTTTCTCGTCTGTGTTGATACTTGTGAGTTTTTCTCTGTTTGTGCGTACTTAAATCCTCCTCTGTGGCTTCCATCAGTAATTCTTCTTGATCTCAGGTGAGCAGCAGCAGCGAGGCGTTCAGGTTCTGACCTCCAGGTGAACCCGGTGAAGCTGAGGAGCAGGTAGGAGGATTTCTGAGGGATTACAGCCGCCGTGCTCTTCAGCTCACATTCTGCTGTCAGGAGGTTAAAAACATCCGATGAGTCCAGCTGACAGGAAGCGATTAGCTGCTGCTTCTTCCTGCAAACTTATAACTGCTTCCATTTACATTATTTTGGGTTTTTTAATCCATTTTGTCTCATTTGATCCATTGTTGTGTCATTTTGTGGCTCATGTTAGTCATTTTACATCAAATTTAGGTCATTTTAGCATCAGTTTACAAACTGTTTGGCTCTTTTGACCTTGATTTTGTGTCACATATACATTCTTAGGGCTGCTCAGTGGAGTAGTGGTTAGCACTTTCGCCTTGCAGCAAGAAGATCCCTGGTTCGAATCCCGGTCTGGGCCTGGGATCTTTCTGCATGGAGTTTGCATGTTCTCCCTGTGCATGCGTGGGTTTTCTCCGGGCACTCCGGCTTCCTCCCACAGTCCAAAAACATGCTGAGGTTAATTGGTTACTCTAAATTGTCCGTAGGTGTGAATGCGAGTGTGATTGTTCGTCTGTATATGTAGCCCTGTGACAGACTGGTGACCTGTCCAGGGTGTCCCCTGCCTTCGCCCGAGTCGGCTGGGATAGACTCCAGCACCCCCCGCGACCCTAATGAGGATAAAGCGGTGTATAGAGGATGGATATACATTCTTAGACCTGATTTTGGTCATTTTAACAGCGATTTACATTATTTTGGCTCTTATTGTATCCATTATGTCTTGCTTTTTTCCATTTCTGTGTCATTTTGTGCCCCACTGTTGTCACTTTACATCTATTTTTGCTGATTTTAATATAAAAGTACATTACTTTGGCTCTTCTTGCTTGAATCGTGTCATTTCCTGTCAAAATTACTCTTTGACATCATTTAAATCATAAGAATCATCAGTAAAAATATTTTAATTCAAGCCAAAGTTTCAAAACATCTTGAAAAGCTTCTGTACTTTATGTCACAAAAACATTTTGGTCAAATCACAGATGGCTGAGCAGGAATTGTTCTGAGAACTATTTGTTTTAATATATTTTATTTCATCATCAAATTGGTTTGTCGATGTCTGACGAGGATTTTATTTACATTTTTGGTTTTCTTTCAGTAAAATCTTACTGCTTTTTATCTGTTGTCTGCTTTTAGAATGTGGTGAAATTACATCTTAAAAAATATATCATTACTCCACAAAGGAAAGCAGCAGAGTGATGTGACGATCGTTTGTCTGTGAATCTGTCTGTCCGTGTCAAACATTACTCAAAAATGGACCAAAGGATTTGGATGAAATTTTCAGGGGAAGTCAGAAATAACCAAAGACCACCTCATTACATGATGACAGTGATGGAGGTTACAGTGTGGATCCACGGATTGGTTAATGATTTCCCATTGTTGTCCAAAATGGGACAGAAACGTCAATAGTGTTTTTCACGGCCGACTTTAATTCACATTTTTTTCCGACATGGCGTTTTTTTTGGACAAAATTCATGACGATTGTTTTTTAAAGGAAAACTGCTCTATAGTGTTTTTCATGGTCTACTTTACATTATTTCATCATATGGCATGTTTTTAAGAGATGTCAAAAAAATTGCATTTTTTTCCAACATACTATACTATGGCGTTTTTTTTGGACAAAATTCATGACGATTGTTTTTCAAAGAAAACTGCTCTATAGTGTTTTTCATGGTCTACTTTACATTATTTTATCATATGGCATGTTTTTACCACATGTCGAAAAATCGCATTTTTTTCGACATACTATACTACGGCTTTTGTTTTTGGACAAAATTCATGATGATTGCTTTTTCAAAGAAAAACGCTCTATAGTGTTTTTTATGGCCTACTTTACGTTATTTCATGATATGGCATGTTTTTAAGAGATGCCGAAAAAATCGCATTTTTTCCAACATACTATGCTATGGCGGTTTTTTTTGGACAAAATTCATGACGATTGTTTTTTAAAGGAAAACTGTTCTATAGTGTTTTTCATGGTCTACTTTACATTATTCCATCATATGGCATGTTTTTACCACATGTTGAAAAAATGGCATTTTTTTTGACATACTACACTATGGCGTCTTTTTGGACAAAATTTAGGATGATGATTTTGTCAAAGAAAAACGCTCTATAGTGTTTTTCACGGCCTACTTTACATTATTTCATCATATGGCATGTTTTTATGACATGTTGAAAAATTCACATTTTTTTCCGACATACTACACTATGGCGTTTTTTTTGGACAAAATTCATGACGATTGTTTTTCAAAGAAAAACACTCTATAGTGTTTTTCATGGTCTACTTTACATTATTTCATCATATAGCATGTTTTTAAGAGATGTCGAAAAAATGGCATTTTTTTCCAACATACTATGCTATGGCGGGTTTTTTTGGACAAAATTCATGATTTTTTTAAAAAAGAAAACTGCTCTATAGTGTTTTTCACTGCCTACTTTACATTTTTTCATCATATGGCATGTTTTTACCACATGTTGAAAAGATCGCATTTTTTTCCAACATACTATTCTATGGCGTTTTTTTTGGACAAAATTCATAAAAAAATTTTTTTTAAAGAAAACTGCTCTATAGTGTTTTTCATGGCCTTTTTTTGCATTATTATTTCATCATATGGCATGTTTTTAAGACACGTTGAGAAAATCACACTTTTTTCGGCATACTATACTATGGCTTTTCGTCTTTGGTTAGTATTTTATCTTTTCATTCTTTCGACAGTGAAGGGAGACAGGAGAAAGACATGCAGCAAAGGACCACGAGCAGGAATCGAACCCGGGTCACTCTGTCAGAGACCAGCCCCTGCACATGGGTTGCCCGCTTAACCTGTTGAGCTATACGGAGGATGTTAGGATGGTGGGGTTTTTGGACAAAATTCATGATGATGATTTTTTTCAACGAAAAAACTGCTGTGGCGTGTTTTTCACGGCCTACTTTACATTATTTCATGATATGGCATGTTTTTACCACATGTTGAAAAAAATCGCATTTTTTTCGACATACCATACTACGGCGTTTTGTTTGGACGAAATTCATGATGATTGCTTTTTCAAAGAAAAACGCTCTATAGTGTTTTTTATGGCCTACATTACGTTATTCCATCATATGGCATGTTTTTAAGAGATGCCGAAAAAATCGCATTTTTTCCAACATACCATACGATGGCGTTTTTTTTGGACAAAATTCATGACGATTGTTTTTTAAAGGAAAACTGCTCTATAGTGTTTTTCACGGCCTACTTTACATTATTTCATCATATGGCATGTTTTTATGACATGTTGAAAAATTCACATTTTTTTCCGACATACTATACTATGGCGTTTTTTTTGGACAAAATTCATGACGATTGTTTTTCAAAGAAAAACGCTCTATAGTGTTTTTCATGGTCTACTTTACATTATTTCATGATATGGCATGTTTTTAAGAGAT
Source organism: Acanthochromis polyacanthus (assembly GCF_021347895.1). Taxonomy (NCBI): domain Eukaryota; kingdom Metazoa; phylum Chordata; class Actinopteri; family Pomacentridae; genus Acanthochromis; species Acanthochromis polyacanthus. Next base: position 2,032,529 of record NC_067125.1, on the reverse strand, counting down.
GTGGAAAAATCGCATTTTTTTTTCCAACGTACGATACTATGGCGTTTTTTTTGGACAAAATTCATGATGATTTTTTTTTTCAAAGAAAACTGCTCTAAAGTGTTTTTCACTGCCTACTTTACATTATTTCATGATATGGCATGTTTTTACCACATGTTGAAAAAAATCGCATTTTTTTCGACATACTATACTACGGCGTTTTTTTTGGACGAAATTCATGATGATTGCTTTTTCAAAGAAAAACACTCTATAGTGTTTTTCATGGTCTACTTTACATTATTTCATCATATGGCATGTTTTTATGACATGTTGAAAAATTCACATTTTTTTCGACATACTATACTACGGCGTTTTTTTTAGACAAAATTCATGATGATTGCTTTTTCAAAGAAAAACGCTCTATAGTGTTTTTTATGGCCTACTTTACGTTATTTCATCATATGGCATGTTTTTAAGAGATGCCGAAAAAATCGCATTTTTTCCAACATACTATACTATGGTGTTTTTTTGGACAAAATTCATGACGATTGTTTTTTAAAGGAAAACTGCTCTATAGTGTTTTTCATGGCCTATTTTTGCATTATTATTTCATCATATGGCATGTTTTTATGACATGTTGAAAAATTCACATTTTTTTCCAACATACTACACTATGGCGTTTTTTTTGGACAAAATTCATGACGATTCTTTTTTAAAGAAAAACGCTCTATAGTGTTTTTCATGGTCTACTTTACATTATTTCATCATATAGCATGTTTTTAAGAGATGTCGAAAAAATGGCATTTTTTTCCAACATACTATGCTATGGCGGTTTTTTTTGGACAAAATTCATGATTTTTTTAAAAAAGAAAACTGCTCTATAGTGTTTTTCACTGCCGACTTTACATTTTTTCATCATATGGCATGTTTTTACCACATGTTGAAAAATGGCATTTTTTTCCGACATACTATACTATGGCGGTTTTTTTGGACAAAATTCATAAAAAAATTTTTTTTAAAGAAAACTGCTCTATAGTGTTTTTCATGGCCTTTTTTTGCATTATTATTTCATCATATGGCATGTTTTTAAGACACGTTGAGAAAATCATACTTTTTTCGGCGTACTATACTATGGCGTTTCGTCTTTGGTTAGTATTTTATCTTTTCATTCTTTCGACAGTGAAGGGAGACAGGAGAAAGACATGCAGCAAAGGACCACGAGCAGGAATCGAACCCGGGTCACTCTGTCAGAGACCAGCCCCTGTCCATGGGTCGCCCGCTTAACCTGTTGAGCTATACGGAGGATGTTAGGATGGTGGGGTTTTTGGACAAAATTCATGATGATGATGTTTTTCAACGAAAAAACTGCTGTGCCGTGTTTTTCACGGCCTACTTTACATTATTTCATGATATGGCATGTTTTTACCACATGTTGAAAAAAATCGCATTTTTTTCGACATACCATACTACGGCGTTTTTTTTGGACGAAATTCATGATGATTGCTTTTTCAAAGAAAAACGCTCTATAGTGTTTTTTATGGCCTACATTACGTTATTCCATCATATGGCATGTTTTTAAGAGATGCCGAAAAAATCGCATTTTTTCCAACATACTATACTATGGCGTTTTTTTTGGACAAAATTCATGACGATTGTTTTTCAAACAAAAAAACGCTCTATAGTGTTTTTCACGGCCTACTTTACATTATTTCATCATATGGCATGTTTTTATGACATGTTGAAAAATTCACATTTTTTTCCGACATACTATACTATGGCGTTTTTTTTGGACAAAATTCATGACGATTGTTTTTCAAAGAAAAACGCTCTATAGTGTTTTTCATGGTCTACTTTACATTATTTCATGATATGGCATGTTTTTAAGAGATGTGGAAAAATCGCATTTTTTTCCAACGTACGATACTATGGCGTTTTTTTTGGACAAAATTCATGATGATTTTTTTTTTAAAGAAAACTGCTCTATAGTGTTTTTCACTGCCTACTTTACATTATTTCATCATATGGCATGTTTTTATGACATGTTGAAAAATTCACATTTTTTTCCAACATTCTATACTATGGCGTTTTTTTTGGACAAAATTCATGATTTTTTTAAAAAACAAAACTGCTCTATTGTGTTTTTCATGGCCAACTTTACATTTTTTCATCATATGGCATGTTTTTACCACATGTTGAAAAGATCGCATTTTTTTCCGACATACTACACTATGGCGTTTTTTTTGGACAAAATTCATAAAAACATTTTTTTTTAAAGAAAACTGCTCTATAGTGTTTTTCATGGCCTATTTTTGCATTATTATTTCATCATATGGCATGTTTTTAAGACACGTTGAGAAAATCACACTTTTTTCGGCATACTATACTATGGTGTTTCGTCTTTGGTTAGTATTTTATCTTTTCATTCTTTCGACAGTGAAGGCAGATATGAAATTAGACAGGAGAAAGACATGCAGCAAAGGACCACGAGCAGGATTCAAACCCGGGTCACTCTGTCAGAGACCAGCCCCTGTACATGGGTCGCCCGCTTAACCTGTTGAGCTATACGGAGGATGTTAGGATGGTGGGGTTTTTGGACAAAATTCATGATGATTTTTTTCAAATAAAAAACTGCTGTGGCGTGTTTTTCATGGTCTACTTTACATTATTTCATCATATGGCATGTTTTTATGACATGTTGAAAAATTCACATTTTTTTCGACATACTATACCACGGCGTTTTTTTAGACAAAATTCATGATGATTGCTTTTTCAAAGAAAAACGCTCTATAGTGTTTTTTATGGCCTACTTTACGTTATTTCATCATATGGCATGTTTTTAAGAGATGCCGAAAAAATCGCATTTTTTCCGACATACTACACTATGGTGTTTTTTTTGGACAAAATTCATGACGATTGTTTTTTAAAGGAAAACTGCTCTATAGTGTTTTTCATGGTCTACTTTACATTATTCCATCATATGGCATGTTTTTACCACATGTTGAAAAAATGGCATTTTTTTCCGACATACTACACTATGGCGTCTTTTTGGACAAAATTTAGGATGATGATTTTGTCAAAGAAAAACGCTCTATAGTGTTTTTCACTGCCTACTTTACATTTTTCATCATATGGCATGTTTTTACCACATGTTGAAAAGATCACATTTTTTTCCGACATACTATTCTATGGCGTTTTTTTTGGACAAAATTCATAAAAATTTTTTTTTTAAAGAAAACTGCTCTATAGTGTTTTTCATGGCCTATTTTTGCATTATTATTTCATCATATGGCATGTTTTTAAGATACATTGTGAAAATCACACTTTTTTCGGCATACTATACTATGGCGTTTCGTCTTTGGTTAGTATTTTATCTTTTCATTCTTTCGACAGTGAAGGTAGATATGAAATTAGACAGGAGAACGACATGCAGCAAAGGACCACGAGCAGGAATCGAACCCGGGTCACTCTGTCAGAGACCAGCTCCTGTACATGGGTCGCCCGCTTAACCTGTTGAGCTATACGGAGGATGTTAGGGTGGTGGGGTTTTTGGACAAAATTCATGATGATGATGTTTTTCAAATAAAAAACTGCTGTGGCGTGTTTTTCACGGCCTACTTTACATTATTTCATGATATGGCATGTTTTTACCACATGTTGAAAAAAATCGCATTTTTTTCGACATACTACACTATGGCGTTTTGTTTGGACGAAATTCATGATGATTGCTTTTTCAAAGAAAAACGCTCTATAGTGTTTTTCATGGTCTACTTTACATTATTCCATCATATAGCATGTTTTTAAGAGATGTCGAAAAAATCGCATTTTTTCCAACATACTATACTATGGCGTTTTTTTTTGGACAAAATTCATGATTTTTTTAAAAAAGAAAACTGCTCTATAGTGTTTTTCACGGCCTACTTTACATTATTTCATCATATGGCATGTTTTTATGACATGTTGAAAAATTCACATTTTTTTCCAACATACTATACTATGGCGTTTTTTTTGGACAAAATTCATGATGATTCTTTTTTAAAGAAAACTGCTCTATAGTGTTTTTCATGGCCTTTTTTTGCATTATTATTTCATCATATGGCATGTTTTTAAGACACGTTGAGAAAATCACACTTTTTTCAGCATACTATACTATGGCGTTTCGTCTTTGGTTAGTATTTTATCTTTTCATTCTTTCGACAGTGAAGGGAGACAGGAGAAAGACATGCAGCAAAGGACCACGAGCAGGAATCGAACCCGGGTCACTCTGTCAGAGACCAGCCCCTGTACATGGGTCGCCCGCTTAACCTGTTGAGCTATACGGAGGATGTTAGGATGGTGGGGTTTTTGGACAAAATTCATGATGATGATTTTTTTCAAATAAAAAACTGCTGTGGCGTGTTTTTCACGGCCTACTTTACATTTTTTCCATCATATGGCATGTTTTTAAGACATGTTGAAAAATGTCTTTTTTTGACATCATAACTCACCGCCTCGAAGGAGGACGGCTCTCTGAGTGCTTTTCTCGTCATTATTGTTGTTCTTCTAATTATACATCACAATGAGAGTAATATGAGTTTTTAGAGGTAGCTTTAGATAAAAATCTTGTACATTTGATGGATCTTTAAGGTTTATAAAAGTTTGCCCAATCAGTAGATTAGTAGATTTACCACTACAGTGATAATTACAATAATTAACTGTTAATTTTTTACAAAACTGTTGCTTATCTAACCCGACAACTCAGAAGAGTCGTATTACCTTGCTGACATGTTTCGACAGCCTCTGCTGTTTTCTGCACCATGAACCGGGATGAGGGGCCGACATCCTCTAATACCTGGACTGCAGAGACCAGCGGGAGGCGTGGTCAGTTTGACAGATTCTGACAGATCTGTCCAACGACCACGTGATAAAAAGGACACGCCACCAAACGTCAGATGAGGCTCTGAGGAAGACAGGAGAAGCTGCTGAAACATGTCAGCAAGGAAGCACAACTTTTCTGAACTGTTGGTTTAAATAAGCAACACCAACGTACAGTAATAACGACAAAATGAACCGAATCCAACTGTTACATTTTTTATCAAGTGAAACATTTTTATACTTTAACAGACTTCATATTTTACATTAGAAGCATAAACTACAGAAAACATCTCATGTTATTTGACATAGATATTTGCTCTGTTTTTTTAATTAATCCGCAGTCTTTATATATATTTTTCTGTTTTTGTTCGTTATACTTCTTTTTTTGAGGTTGTGAATTCATTTCCTCCAGTGGAGAAAAAGTCACGCTGACTGTTTGAAATCCAGAGAATCAGAAAAACCACAAAGCACAGGAGTCACTGTAAGGCTCCTTCAATGAGCCTTAATTTGGTTTGATTTGACTTTATCAGAGGGTCGAGTCGATACGGAGGATTAGAAAGAGACAACGTCCTCGTCTTTTGTCTAAACACAGACAATAAGGAGAAAAAAGATAAAGTATCAGACTCATTAAACGTGGAGGAAAAAGTGAGAAGAAAGGAGCTAAAAGAGCTGGAAGGACTGAAAAAAAACCACAGATTCAGATAACGGAGGTTTAAAAACCTCAACGAGACTCATCTGGCGCAGAATTAAAGATTTAAAACCACTTTATTAAAGCTTCCTGGACTTAAACAGTCACATTCATTAAGGATGCGGATGGAAAAAGAAGCTCTTTGCATCAAAAATTCACAAAGTCTGAAAGTAAAAAAGAGGCTGTCGAAGCAGGTGATGAGGTAAAAAGCTGAGTTTCATTATCATTTCTTCATCAGAGGCAGAAATAAACCCCAGAATTAAAAGAACTGATCAAGTTTCTTTGCTCTTATAAACTAAAACATCTGCTGCTGGATTCTGTTAAAATATCAATAAAAAGATCAGAATAAAGAGTGAAACATTTAGTTTATAATTCCTGAAATAAACTGACAGTTCAATGTAAGAAGAAAAATCTGTGAAAGTAATTTTAAAAACAAAAATCATCTCTAAAAGAATTCGAAATCAAGTTAAAGCTTCATAAACATCTTTATAAATTTACATATTTTATGTTATGAAACACTTCAGTGGAATCAGAAACGGCTTATTTTAATCTATTTTATTTTATTTAATCATCATATTTGTTTTGTCAATGCCCGATAAGAATTACATTATTTAAATGTATTTATTGTTTTTATTTATTCGTACAGCTTTTGTCTGTTGTTTCGCTGCACAATGTGATGAAATAGTTACATAATAATTATTATTCTTGTTATTATTATTATTTTCTGCTCATTTTAGATCACATTGAGTGTTATATGAGTTTTTAGAGGTCATTTTGGATAAAAATCTTCCACATTTGATGGATCTTAAAGGTTAATAAAAGTTTGTCCACCTATAAAATTAACAGATTTTCCACTAAAATTATAATTTAAATAATAAACTGCTAATTTTAAATAAAGTATGAAAGCTTTTGCACTTTAACAGACTTCATAGTTTACATTAGACATGTATTATTTGCAATTTTATTAATGTTTTAGCCTTTTTTCAAAAATGAAAACACATAATAATAAGGAATAATTCTGTGAAATTACCACAGATCATATTTTTTGTTAAGTTAATCTTAAGTTTTAGAAATAAATCCCATCACACTGACGAGAAACGTCCTCATATCTCTGAAAAATCGAAAAAACTTCCACATTTATATGCAGAAAAGTTCAGTAAGAAAATTAAAGTCGAAATAACGTCAAATATCTGTAAAATAATGATGCAGCTACAACGTTGCACTTCTTCTGCCTGTAGTACCAGTAGTGGCCACTAGGTGTCACTGTCCATCCATTCTCTATACACCGCTTTATCCTCACAAGGGTCATGGGGGGTGCTGGAGTCTATCCCAGCTGACTCTGGTGAAGGCAGGGGACACCCTGGACAGGTCACCAGTCTGTCACAGGGCTACATATACAGACACACAATCACACTCACATTCACACCTACGGACAATTTAGAGTAACCAATTAACCTCAGCATGTTTTTGGACTGTGGGAGGAAGCCGGAGTACCCGGAGAAAACCCACGCATGCACAGGGAGAACATGCAAACTCCATGCAGAAAGATGCCAGGCCGGGATTTGAACCAGGGATCTTCTTGCTGCAAGGCGACAGTGCTAACCACAACCCCACTGTGCAGCCCCAGGTGACACTGTGATAAACTTTAAAGGAAATAAATTACTGTATTTAAAACTCCAGACCCAGGTCAGCATGAGGCAGACATCTGAGGGTTTCAGGTCTTTGTGTCTCCAGGTGTAGTCCAGGTTCAGGTTCTTGTGGAATCCAGTTGCTCCTGGAAGGTTCCTGAAGGTCAATGGTGAGTCAGAGTTCCTTCTGGTCCTCCAGGTTTCACTCATTTCCTGTTTCTATGAGAAAAAATGATGATGATGTCGGACCATAAAGACCAGAGTCATCCAGACAGGGTTTAGTAGATGGATGGATGAAGGATGGATGGATGAAGGATGGATGGATGATGGATGAAGGATGGATGAAGGATGGATGATGGATGAAGGATGGATGATGGATGAAGGAAGGATGGATGAAGGATGGATGGATGAAGGATGGACGAAGGATGGATCATGGATGAAGGGTGGATGAAGGATGGATGGATGAAGGATGGATGAAGGATGGATGGATGAAGGATGGATGATGGATGAAGGATGGATGATGGATGGATGAAGGATGGATGAAAGATGCATGGATGGATGAAGGATGGATGATGGATGAAGGATGGATGAAGGATGCATGGATGGATGAAGGATGGATGATGGATGAAGGATGAATGAAGGATGAAGGATGGATGAAGGATGGATGATGGATGAAGGATGGATGGATGAAGGATGGATGAAGGATGCATGGATGGATGAAGGATGGATGATGGATGAAGGATGGATGAAGGATGGATGAAGGATGGATCATGGATGAAGGATGGATGGATGAAGGATGGATGAAGGATGCATGGATGGATGAAGGATGGATGGGTGATGGATGAAGGATGGATGGATGGATGAAGTATGAATGGATGGATGAAAGATGGATGAATGAAGGATGGATGAAGGATGGATGAAGGATGGATGGATGAAGGATGGATGAAGGATGGATGATGGATGAAGGATGGATGAAGGATGCATGGATGGATGAAGGATGGATGATGGATGAAGGATGGATGAAGGATGGATGATTGTAGAAGAGCTGAGGTCTGAATCTGAACGCCTCTGATGGCGTCTGAAGAACAGACCAACGCTGCCATCTAGTGGAGGAAGCAGCAGATTACCTTTAATTTTCAGATGTGGACGTTATTTACAGTTTCTGATGTGTTTTTATGACTCACAGGTAAACGAATACTTCCTTCTGTGATTTTACTAAATACTATCTGTAACGTTTCACCTGTTTTCACACATTTTTCTGTGATTTTACTGGATGTTACTGGTAATTTAACAAAACTAAAATTCATGAAAACATCACATTTTTAGAGTGTTAGTTCCAGATCTCCTCTGGGTGTGAGGTGATGCTACGTCGTCTTGGGGAGTTTTCTTCAACACGTCCTGCTGCTGAAATAACGTTGATCTGATTACACAGGACTCAATCTGCAGTGAAGGATGAAGAAAACCTCCGACCACAGCGATGGCATCGATCCGTGTGAAAAATGATTATATTCAGGGCTGGCAGGAGGTTCATGAGAACAAAGACCAGGTCAGGAATGGACTTTATCAGAACTACACCTACAGATTCATCATGACAGCAGAGAACGGATGGATTTAAATCCTGGATCAGAACTCCATGAAGACTAAAGAACATTCCAAGAAACTCCAAGGAAAGGTTTTTGAAGAGCATCAGTCAGGACGATACAAGAACATTTAAGGTTCCTGAAGATCTCCTGGAGTCCAGTTAAATCCATCATTAAGAAATGGAAGGAAGATGGAACATGAATAAATGTGACTGGAGCAGGACGTCCTCAAGACCTGAGAGACTAGAGAGGGAGGCCACCAAGACTCTATGACTCCTCTGAAGGAGCTACTAGAAAGAAACTACTGGATGAGGCCACTAAGACAAATATCAGTATTCATTGTTTACAATTATTTCTGGTGTCTGGGTGTTAAATAATGTAGAATTTTACTTCTTTGGAGAAAAGCATTTTAATAAAATAACTTGACAAGTTCATTAAATTGATTTTTTTTGTTAAACTGTAAACAACTAATAGACAGATAAAAAGGAAAACAGTAAAAGTCCTTAAATTTGTAGTGTAGTTTAATATATTTCAAAATAAAATCTAGTTTTGTGTCAATTTAGTTTTAGCAAAAACAAAACAATCACAGCAGTTTTATGTAAGAATTAGACAAGAAAGAGCCTGAAGAATCTACTTCCTTCCATCTGACAATTAAAACAGATTCTAAGGAGAACCTCAAACTATGTTAATTCTTTGACACAGAAATAATAAACTCCATGTGTACTTTTCCTCAGTGTTTATTGGACAGTACATCAGATCAAATGTATGCATTTAGACTCAGTACAGAGCAGACACCAAATCAACCAATGATCCAGTAAATGTTGACTTATTCTGAAAAGCCTGAAGTCACATCAACCTGCAGTTTAGGTTTGATTGAAGGTTCAACAATAATGTTTGATCAGAAACATGTTTTCATTCAGAATCAGTGCAGATTAAATGTAAAATAAAACAACGATATAATAAATGATGACAGTTTGTTCCTTTCATGTGAACACCAACATCATCTCACACTCAGTAAATGTTTGTCCTGGAACTTAAAGGAAACCCACTGATTCAAAATCACTCTTTAAAAGCCTAAAATCTGTTAAATCAAAGCTGAAGTTTTAACTGGATTCTAGGTTGAAGGTTAAATGTGCACACATTGATAGAATCCCTGAATCTGCAGCCCCCCCCCCCCCCCCCCCAAAAGCGTTGGACTATTCTAAAGTGGCCTTCTATGAGCCCAGATCTGAATCCCATTGAACATATGTGGAAGGAGCTGAAACATGCCATTTGGAGAAGACACCCATCAAACCTGAGACAACTGGAGCTGTTTGCTCATGAGGAGTGGGCCAAAATACCTGTTGACAGCTGCAGAACGCTCATTGACAAATACAGAAATCATTTAATTGCAGTGATTGCCTCAAAAGGTTGTGCACCCCCCCCCCCCCCCCCCCCCCCCCCCCATCCCAATGAACCCACAAGAAACTCAGAAAACTAAAACATGCAACTGGAAAGCAAAGAAAAACAGTTCAATCCTTAAAATCTAAATGTTTTATGGTTTATATCTGCATGATGAAAACCAGAACATCACTGGTTCAGATCCAACCAGGCTCTTTCATTTCATTACTATGATTAATTAAAGGTATAAAAAGAAAAACGTCAAAACATCTCTAATAAACAGTCAAAGAACAAACCAAAGCATCAAAGAGTACGTAGAAACCAACTGAATAAAAACATCTCAGACCAAGTCCAGTGTTGACTCGATGATCCTCAGATGTTCAGTAGGAGAGCAGACCTCTGGAGTTTCTGTCCACTGATGGAAGCTGAAACAGAAACCAGACAGACACACAGCCAGGTTGTAACACTGAACAATGATGGAAAACAGTCATCAGGCAGGACTCAACATCTGCTTCCAGCTGTTCACACTGGAACACTGAATCTGATGATTAGTTGAAGTTTTCAGTCTGCATGTGTCATGGACATCAGCTTTACTGCAATTAAAGCTTTTATTAACATTATGTAGAACAAAGACTGTTCATAATCAAAGACATTTAGAAATATCAGACTTACAAAATCTGGAGGTGGAAATTCTTTTGAGCTGCGTTTCAGTTCCTTGTAGTATTTCTTCACCTCCTCAAGTTCTGCTGCAACATCTAAATAACAAAACACTCATTAGAAATGTGTCCACGTCTTTTACATGGATGGTTTATTTACAGGATTCTCAGAGTTCTACATCAATGACTCTGAAATGTTCCTGTTACCTGGAGTGAAGCTGTCATCTGTCTTCATTGAAATCTCAATGGATTTCTCCAAGGTCTGCAGTGTCTCCAGGATTCTAGTCTATTCAGAAAAATAAAATCTTTATCAGTCATCACAGAGAGTTCAAAATGAACTGAATCATAAATGAATGAACTGTTCAGACTAGAAAAAGGACCAGTGACTCCATGATGGAGATAAAATCTATGTCTGAGCTTCAGGAGCAGGACCACACCTCCATCACTCCCTTCCTGTCCTACGTCTGTACGTTCTACTCGTCCTTCACACCTGTTGGTTCTTGTTTCTGGTTCTCCACCCTCCCTGTACTTCTGCCTCCTTTTCCTGTCTTCTCCTTGTCCTAGGAGGTCCACTAGCTGCTGCTGATCTCTAAGCTTTCCTCCAACACCACATCAGCTCATCTCAGTCTTCACATAATGATCCTTTGAATCCACTAAAGAGTCCAGCTTCAGATCAGTGGTGTGGTCCTCACTAGTGAACTGCAGGTTTCTGGATGTCCCTGATTAATAACTACTGATAAAATTAATACACTTCTTTAGTAGTTTATGAATCTTTCACAATGACACATTTTCCACTGAAATACAGAAAAATCCTTCATGTGAACAGTGAATGTGTTTTCAGTCTCATCATATTTCATCTTATAAAACAGAACAAACCTTTAAATCCTTCATCTTCTTCAACATGGCAGCTTTAGCCTCCTCAAACATCGTGTCTTTTGAGTCTCGTAGATGTCGTTCAATAGTCATCCTCATGTTTGCCGGTGTGTCCTTTCCACTAAATGCTGCTGCTTCTACAACAAAATCAAAGTCAAAGTCAGCTTTATTGTCAATTCTTCAATATCTACATGACATTAAACAATAAATAATAGTCTAAAAGTGTTTATTTAATGTCTTCTGTTGCATGAGGAGAGAATAAAGAAATTTTGATTCTTGGCTGTGTGTCATCACTGCATTTCTTACTTTTGTAGCAGTCCAGCATGTTTTCCTTGATTGTGTCTGTCAGGCTGCTGTAGATTTTTTTCTTATGGTCCCGGATAATTTTGTTCAGTTTTGTCTTGATTATGTCTTCCTATGAGAGATAAAAAAAAATGTTTAAAAGTCCTCAATGAAATCATCCATCCATCCATCCATCCATCCATCCATCCATCCATCCATCCATCCATCCATCCATTCTCTATTCACCTCTTTATCCTCTCTAGGGTCATGGGGGGTGCTGGAGTCTATCCCAGCTGACTCAGTGAAGGCAGGGGACACCCTGGACAGGTCACCAGTCTGTCACAGGGCTACATATACAGACACACAATCACACTCACATTCACACCTACGGACAATTTAGAGTAACCAATTAACCTCAGCATGTTTTTGGACTGTGGGAGGAAGCCGGAGTACCCGGAGAAAACCCACGCATGCACAAGGAGAACAAATTCTACCTAAAAATCAGTTATCATGGAATCATGCATGTTAATATCTCATTGTAGTTATACATGTACATAGGCACTGAAGTAAAAAAAAAAAAAATCAGTTTAGTAACCAAACTGTCTTCTAAATGTTTCCACAATGAAATTAAATATTCTTCAACAAGTTCCCATAAATGGTAAATGGTCTGTATTTATATAGCACTTTACTATACCTGCAAGGTACCCAAAGCACTTTACATGATACGTCACATTCACACATTCACACATTCACACACTGTTTGCACACAAAAATGTGTGGTCCTTCTATATATATATATATATATATATATATATATGTGTGTGTGTGTGTGTGTCTGTGTGTATGTGTGTGTGTGTGTGTGTGTGTGTGTGTGTGTGTGTGTGTGTATGTGTGTGTGTATATATAAACCAAAAAACAATGCAGTTCTTATCTCACCTCCGTCTTGAGAAACATCAGCTGCAGTTCCAGGATTTGGTTCTCCTTCATTAGCCTCTTTGTGACCAGGGAAAATGACCTGATGGCGCCGTTGAATGATCCACTATTATCTTCATTTCTAAAAAATATTATCAAGTTAGAATGATAAGAAAACTATCAGTGACACATTTGTGTTTCAATAATAATAAATGCAGAATGTACTAATTCTAAATATCCTCCATTGTTGGAAAGTGATCCAACAACAGGTTTTATGTCCTCATTCAGTCACTTCTTACGGGAAGGTCTTCCTGAACTCCTCATCGATGCTGTCTGTCAGCCATGAAGCTAATGTAGCGTTCAGGTTGATTTGTTGTTCATTTTTCGTTTTGTGGACGCCATCTTTCTGAACTACAGAGTTCAATGTCCTGTGAAAAACACTGCCCGTCTTTGGCTGAGATGAAACAGGGAAAAAGTCACTGTAGATACTCGCTGATAAAAAGTCAAATTACTCTAAATTTAATATTCAAATACATACAGGATATAAGAAGGAGTTCATGGTTTTTTCACATGAACTTTTAGATCTTTCCACCCCCTCAGTAAGACGTGTTTTAAAAGCCTTGTGAGCATCTTCCACTGCTTTCTGGACTCGACCAAGTTGATGCTTTAGATTCTTTTCAAGTTCTTCACAAACATCTGCTTTCTTTTCAGCCTGAAATGAAACAAACAGTCCATTCATAGATAGATAGATAGATAGATAGACAGATAGATAGACAGATAGACAGATAGATAGATAGATAGATAGACAGACAGACAGACAGACAGACAGACAGACAGACAGACAGATGTTTTCACTAAATCTGATCGTTGACTGTTATCTCCTTATTTGCTGTGATTACTATTTTCTGTAAATACTAGAAACAGGACAATGAATGAGCTTTTATTCCTTGTTCTTACCCCTTTTTTAGACTTGGCCCCTTCCATCAATGAGAGGATCCCATAAGCTCCAGACACATAGTTTAATGTATCACGTTGATTGTCACTGAGAAGTTTCAAAAATTCCTGAAGTTTGGGTATTTCTGGAAAAATATAAAGTAGTTTTATAAAGACGTATTTCAATGAAATAAGCCAAAGAGTTATTCTTGACAGCTGTACCAAAACAGAATATGTATTTGGACTATACATTTTCTGCTGTCCAAGTGTTCATATATAGAGCTGTGAAAAAGTATTTGCCCCCCGACAGAAATCATTTATTTCTGCATATTTGTCAGACATAAATATTTTGGATAATCAAATTATTGGTAAAATAAGACAAAGATAACCTAAAAAACACAAAATTCAGTTGTAGGTGGTGATTTTATTTTTTGAAGGAAAACTGCTGTCCAACCTATCTTACTCTGTGTAAAAAAATAAAAAATAGTAATTGCTCTCTTAGCTACCAATCTACCAAATGATCAGATTATTTTTTCAGTTGGGTTCAGTTTCTCCATCCACGCTCACATATGATTCCTGCCAGGCTGGTTGAATTTAAACATCACTAAATAAAATGTGTCTTCATTGTGACACAACTAAAGGATCAGCACATGATGCCACATTCCAAAGACATTCAAGAACAGATGAGGAACAAAGTCATTGACATTCATCAGTCTGGAGGGTTCCAAAGCCACTGCTGAAGATCTGGGACTACAGAGAACCACAGTGAGAGACATTATCCACACATGGAGAAGCATGGAACAGTGGAGAACCTTCAGGAGTGGACCAACCACCAACATTTCTCCAAGAGAACATCAACATCTAATCCAGGAGGTCACAGTAGACCTCACTGGTCTCAGTTAAAGTCTGTTTGTCTACATGATTCCACAATAAGGAAGACTCTGGGAGGAAATTGAACCATGGGAGAAATGGAAGGATCAAACCACTACTGACCAAAAAGAACATAAAAGTTAATTTACAAAAAAATCTGGATGAACCGTAAGACTTTTGGAATAACATCCTGTGGACTGATGAGTCAAAGGTTGAACTTCTTAGAAGACAGGGATCACACATCTGGTGTAAAGCTAATACTGCATTCTACAGAAGAACATGATACCAGCAGTGAAACGTGGTGGTGGTAGTGTGATGGTTGGAGGACCTGGATGACTTGTCATGAATTCTGCTTTCTATCAGAAAATCTTCCAGGAGAACATCCATCATCAGTTCATGACCTAAAGCTCAACAGTAATGGGTTCTGCAGCAAGACAATGACCCAAAAACACAAACAAGTCCACCTCTGAGTGGCTAATAAAAAAATAAACAAACAAAGGTTCTGGAGTGAGAGAGCCAGCAGATGTGTTGGCTGTATAAAGGGCAAGTGTCTTGTGCTTTGGTTTTACATTGTGTTTCATCTTGTTGGGAAATCAAAATGTTGATGCAGTTTGGGAAGTACTGTCTGCGGATTTGCATGGTTAAAATGCCAATCACAGCTGTCCCAAACAAACTATCACAAAGATTTGACAGCAAAATGTTAATACCAGGGTTGAACCAACCAGTTGTTGGGTTTACAGGGACAATTATTTCTTCACAGAGGTAATAGAGGTTTTCAATAAGTCTTCAGTAAAACCACATCTAAAAACTGCATTTTGTGCTTTGTGGACTATGTCTGTCTAATATTCAATACATTTAAATATTAGTTTGATGATCTGGAACATTTAAGTGTGAGTAATATGCAAAAATAGAAGATTTCTGTAGGGGGCAAATACTTTTACACATCACTATGTGGAGACTTCACCTACCGGTGTCCTCTGGATCCAGATGTTTCTTTTTCAGGAACTCTTTGGAGCTCACTGTGAACACTTGGAAATCACTGACATGTTTCTGGTGAAAATGGGTTTAAAGATAAGTCATAAAATAAGATGAGAGAAATTCTACTGATCCCTAACTGGGGAACTTCAAATGTTGCAGCAGCTGAATGTAAAAGAAGCTCAGGAGGAAACCAAACTACAGAAGTATTCATGCAGGAGGACCTTAATTAAGGTTCCTTTATCAGTTAAAAGGTCATCAGTCAGAGCTGCAGTCTGTAACTACAACCATCAATCTGTGTAGATCAGTCTGTAAAACTCACCTTAACCTGGTTTAGACTGTCAAATTCTTCTTTCACTTCTTCCTTGACTTCTTCATTTCTTTCTACGATGTGATCACGAACATCATCTTTTGAACTATAAGAAAAGAAATAGTGACATCTCATCCAGAGTTTAGAGCACTGAAAGATGATTTTTATTTCATACAGCTCATTTCTCTGACATGTTTAAAGTGTAAATGATCTTTTGTTGAACGTGTACCAGTTGATAAAGATGATACGATTTACAATGGAATACTGATGCTTCACTTTACAGGTGTGTGAGGAACTTTCTTGGAACATTTATTATTATACCGAAAACTAATTCAGCTCTTTTAGTTTAGCTAATAATGCTGACTTGTTCATTTATAGAAGAATTTCACTGATTGAACTCCATTATTTGAACCTGATGCTGCAGACCTCTCACCATAAAATCTGAACTTTGATAACCATTCGACACCGTTGAATAACTCCATCCCATGTTACTTCCTGCCTGCACATCCTGCCTTCCCTCTTCAGACCTTGTTTACCTTCGATCCTCCACTGATGTACACCTGTCTCCTGCACCTGTTAAAGTTACCATCCCTGTCACACTTCACACTTCCTTTCTACTGCTTTCCCAGTCAGGCTGTCAGCTACATCTAGTTTCTGTCTCTGGCTTCTATCTAGAATATCGTGTCATGCTTGTGTGTAAACTGTCACGTGTTCCAACCGTGTATTCTCCAGAGTCATGTTTTCATCACGTTCTGTAGTGTTACACAATCGACCGTAGAGTCTTCTTCACTGTGTGCATTTCCTGCTGATCCTGGCCTCTTCAGTCTTTCTTAGCCTGGTGATACACATCACCCCTGTTGTTTTCATCCAGCATAGTATTGCTGGTCAGGGAGCTTTGCTAGGTCAGCATGAGCATGTATTCTATAGTTTGGTAGACTATAATCACGCACTATTAAATCAAGTTACACAGCTGACTAATAAAATGTCTAGTTTAAAACTGCAAACTGTTCAGCTCTCTGTTCATCCACACAGAACCTCAGCTTAGCCCAGCTCCTAGGTTCCAGTCAGGCCTTTTTAACCCAGGTATCCTTGGTATTCAATATGCAGACCCTCTCACATTCCACTGATTGAGCTCGTATTGCCTATTTAATCAGTCTATTAAAGGATCAGCAAGAGAGTGGGTAGCTATACTGTGGGAGGGTCAGGCTGATATGTGGCTGTTCTGTGGCCTTCACTAATGGAATAAAGAAGCTGTTTGACCATCTGGTTCGAGGAAAAGATGCCAGAAATCGACTCATCTCCACTCAGAGAGTCCATGGTGTGGCGTAGTATGCGGTGGAATTCTAGACCTTGGCAGTGGAGAGTGGCTGGAATGTCAAAGCATTTCAGGGCATGTTCTACAAAGGCCTCAATTAAAAAAATGACCAGAGACAAACTGTCAACCAAAGGCGACACCTCCAAATGTGACAGAACAGACCCTCCAGATGACCCCTCCTGTACCCCACTCTGCATACCCAGCCTCCATCATTATCCAACCAACCTATCCAGAATCAGAACCCATGAAACTCAGATGAGCCCAGCTGACTTCTCAAGAGAAAGACCATGGCAGAGGCACAAACACCTGCTCTACTGTGGGAGACTGGGACACTTCATTGCCACCTGCCCTACTGTTAAAAGGATTGGCTTACCCTTTACTACAGGAATATGGTGAGCCAAACATCTACAACTTCTCCCCAACATCTACAGCTTGCTGTCTCCCTCTGCTGGTGAACCCTGTCTGTACCTGTGTCCTACCTGACTGACTCTGGGGCAGAGGAGAACTTCATGGACAGCAGCCTAGAAAAACAAATGCACAACCCCTCTGCTCTGCCCTGACCCCAGCAGCTCCATCAGCCCTGTTCCACCAGAGACATTAAGCCTTACCCAAGTGCCTCTGGAATACCATGACCTGTCCCAGGATTTTAGAGAGGCTCATGTCCTCACATTGCCTCCACAGAGACCCTATGATTGTGAGTTTGACCTTCTCTGCCTGGTCGTTTATACAACCTGTCAAAAACTAAACAGTCTTCATACATTAGAGACTCCCTCACCAGCAAAATCATCCAACCATCCTCCTCTCCTGTGGAGGCTGACTTTTTCCTTGGTGGATAAGAAAGACGGATACGACAACAGATACGACGTTGCATTGACTTCAGAGGCCTACATAACATCACTGTAAAGAACAAATACCTCTTACCCCAATAAGATCCACTTTATTCATTAATCAGCTCAGCATTCACCCCTCTACATGTTGCCACCATCTTCACAAAACTGGGCCTCCATAACTTCTATTACCTCATCCTAATCTGTGAAGGTGAGGAGTGGAAGATAACTTTTAACACTCTGCTGGTCCGCTTTCAGTTACATCGTCATGCCCTTCAGTCTCACCAACGTTTCCACCATTTTCCAACCTAATCAACAACGTCCTCCGAGACATGATCATCCAGTTTCTTTTTGTATACCTTGACGACATCCTGATTTACTCTCTTAACCCTGAGAAACAGACATGTATGACCAGTCCTGGAACAGCTCCTGAAAACCGCCTGTTTGTGAAAGCTGAAGTATGTACAGTCCATGCTGCCACCATGTCTCACATGGGTTTTGTTTTCTCCAGAGATGATGCTTGGATGGACCCCAATAAATTCTCAGCTGTGCAGGACTGGCTGCAACCAGAAAACAGGAAACAGTTCCAGCACTTCTTACCATTCACCAACTTTTATGGGAGATGTATTCACAATTACAGCAAGGATGCCGCTCCTCTGACAAACCCTTCTATTGATCTTCTGAAGCCACCCACACCTTCTAGAACCTCAAGGTTCAATTTGTCTCTCCCCCAGTCCTATTCCAGACTGATCATAGCCAACAGTTCATCAAAGTAGATGCTTCTGACAGTGGAGTGGGGTCAGTCCTCTCTCAGTGCTCTCCAATGGACAATAAGCTCCATCCCTGTGCCTTTCTTTCCAGATGGTTATCTCCAGATAAACAGACCTATAGCATCTTAAACAGAGAGCTACTTGCCATCAAACTCACCTTGGAGGAATGGAGACACTGGTTGGAGTCAGACCAGACATTCATAGTATTCAGACCACCAGAGCATTGAGCACATCCAGACAGCCAAACAGCTCAACTCCTACCAGGCCCACTGGAGTCTGTTTTTGGACATTTTAAGTTCTCCCTGACCTATCAACCAGGTTTCCACAATGTGAAACTGGATGCCTTACCCAGGAAGTTCTCGGTGGAAGATTCCTACATGAGCACGAGTCTATTAGACCCTCCAGAAAAACCTTGACTAAAATCCTTCATTACGCGAATAAATATGCTTTGTTTTTATGCCATTTTATGCGGGAAAATTGCGGAAAGTTGCAAAGTATGCGAATAGTTGTGAAATATGCAAAAATATGCGCGATTCACCTGCCGTCTGGCCGCGGAGGGATGTGTCCTCTAATCAGACACTGGGTCTGCTGTGGGGTTACTGGACTGACAGCCTGTGCTCTGGGAGGGGGAGGAGCTCACAGCAGCACCTACTGCTGGTTGAGGACAGTAACTGCAGAATGATCTGAGTTTTCCTGTCAGTCTCCAAAACGGCAGAAAAAGTCGCTAGCTCTGTAGCTAGTCGCTTTTGACAAAAAAAAGTCGCTGGGACGCTTTGAAAAGTCACTAGATTTAGTGAGAAAGTCGCTAAGTTGGGAACACTGCTGCCGCGGTCCGCATCAGCTCGTGCTTCTAGTGTGTGTGAATGAACTGATGACGTCAGGCCGGGCGTCACATAAAAACTCACAACTCCATTTATATCGGTTATAGTTTTCTCATTTTATGCGGAAATTGTGAATCAAGCGGGACCCGCATATTTCTTTTTTTTTTCGTGGAAATGTTTTTTCAGGCGATTTCAATAGCAACGCAAAAAACAAACATTCCAATATGGTAACTTACATAGAATGCCTGAAAAGGGAGTAGGAGGAAGAAAACTTATTAAATCCTACCCCCAAGCTCATCTACGGAAACACTATGAGCTGTGACTCATCATAACAACGTTATGTTACAATGACAATTACAATATAATATACAAAAAACAATAAACAATTAGACAAATACCAGCAATGGTGATGGACTAATAGCAGAAATGGACAGATACTAGAATGGACAAAATACTGGAAACTGACAAAATACCAGCGATGATAATGGACAAACACCACAATAGGGACAATAAGGACACATTGATCAGTAACTGTAAATGACAAGGTGAATTACAGCATGCAGTGCGTATAATTAGACCAGATCTGATGTTTATAATACAGTTTGAATCTGTTAATATTTTGGCATTGCTTGTGTTGTAAGTCCAGACTGTTCCAGAGTTTCACCCCACACACAGACACACAAAAACTTTTACGAGTAGTTCGAACTTTAGGTAATCTAAAATTAGCATAACCTCTGAAGTCATATGTTTGCTCTCGAATTATAAAGAAGCGCTGAAGATTGGTTGGTAATAATTTATTGAAAGCTTTAAAAAGAATGATTGATGTGTTGTATTTTATAAGATCATTGAATTTAAACAACTTTGATTGAGTAAACAAATTATGTGTGTGTTCTAAAAAGCCTGCCTTGTGAATGAGCCGCACAGCTCGTTTTTGTAACAGTATTAGAGGATTAATTGTGCTCTGGTAGGTGTTTCCCCACACTTCAACACAGTATGTCAAGTAAGGGAGGATTAAAGAGCAGTAAAGTGTGCGAAGTGCAATCACATCCAGGTAAGGTTTTGCTTTGTTTATAATTGAGAGACTTTTGGAAATGTTGGTTTTAATGTGTTTGATGTGTGGTTTCCATGACAACTTGTTGTCAATTACAACGCCCAAAAATTTAATTTCCCGAACAAATTCAATGGGTGCACTATCGACAGAAGGTTGCATTTCTGAGTTCATTTGTAGAGTCCCAAACATCATTGCCTTGGTTTTCTCAATATTTAAAGATAACTTATTTATATCCATCCATTTCTTTATCACTTTGAGTTCTTTATTTACTACAGTAATTAATTCATTATAATTATCATTACTATAGAAAATGTTTGTATCATCGGCAAAAAGGATAAGTTTCAAGGTCTGAGATACATTAAAGATATCATTTATGTAAATGTTGAACAATTTAGGTCCCAAGACAGACCCCTGGGGCACACCACAAGCAATCCCAAGCACATCTGATCTAGACTGTCCCATTTGGACAAACTGTACTCTTCCAGTCAGGTAACTTTTAATCCACTCTCCCGCCACACCTCTAATTCCATATTTATATAATTTACCGAGTAATATAGTGTGATTAATGGTGTCAAATGCTTTTTTTAGATCGATAAAAATGCCAATTGCATGCAGTTTCTGGTCGAGTGCAGATGTGATTCCTTCCATTGCTTCAATTATTGCCATTGATGTTGTCCTTTTAGTTCTGAATCCATACTGCCCTTCATTTATTATTTGATGTTTTCCAAGAAATGTTTCTAAGCGAGAATTAAAAAGTTTTTCCAGGATTTTTGAAAACTGTGGCAACAGTGAAATTGGTCTGTAATTTGTAAAATGGTGTTTATTTCCCTGTTTGTATAGCGGAATTACTTTTGCAGTTTTCATTTTTTCTGGAAAACAACCAGTTTGAAATGATAAGTTAAAGATGTAGGTCAAGGGTTTGACAATGTTCAAAATAACCTGTTTTATTAATGTCATACTAATGTTGTGAGAATCAACAGATGAGTTACTTTTACACTTTTGAACAGTTTTCATAACTTCTTGCTCATTCGTAGCAGACAGAAAAAAGGACATGGAATTATGTGTAATATATGCACAACAGTCATCACTTCCTTGGTAGGGAATTTGTGCTGCCAATTCAGGGCCAACATTTACAAAGAATTGATTGAATTTATTTACAACATTCCTCATATTATAATTTTCACCATTTTCATTGATAAAATACTCAGGATAAGATGACTTAAATGATCCTTGTTTAATTAAACTGTTGAGTGTATCCCAGGTCCCTTTCATATTGTTTTTGTTTTCATACAGTTTATTTCTATAATACAGTTGTTTACTACTTCTTATGATGTCAGTTAATTTATTTTTGTACTGTTTATACTGTTGCTCAGCTTCATTAGTTTTCAGTTGAATAAAATTTCTATAAAGTTTATTCTTTTTCTTACATGCCTTAATTATACCGTTTGTGAGCCAAGAACTTTTCAACTGATTTTTTTTCACGGAATAACTGATCAGTGGGCAGTGTTTATCATACAAGGAGGTAAATAAATCCAGAAATGTATTATATGCACTGTCCACATTTGGTTCACTGAGGACTGTGGTCCAATCCTGACATGCAAGACTATAATTCAAGGAGTGTATAGATTCTTCAGTTATAAGTCTTTTGAAGAAAGTTGTATCATGGATTTCTGTTCTTTTTAAATGGTAGTTATATACAATGAACACAGGTAGATGGTCAGTGATATCACAGGCCACTAGTGATTTTGTTTTCTATAATGTTAGGAAAGATGTTGTCAATAATTGTCGCACTGTGTGAGGTTATTCTACTCGGTTTAGTTATAGTTGGATAAAGGCTTAAAGTGTACATAGTATCAGTGAAATCATCAATAATTTTTAGTTTTGAGGGATTCAACAAATCAATGTTAAAATCCCCACAGACAAACAATGGTTTAGGGCTGACAGTGGAAAACAATTTATCTATGTAGTCATTAAATGTAACTATACATGATCCAGGCATCCGGTATATACAACTGATAATTATATTTTTCCTTTTATCATGAAGTATTTCCACTGTTAGACATTCCATTATACCATCTATAGCGAGTGTCATGCTTGGTACAACTTTAAATTTAATAGATTTATGAATGAGCATGGCAACCCCCCCTCCAGCTTTATTTACTCTATCCATGTGTGTTAATTCATATCCATCAAGACTAAAAAGTGCACCTTTTTCACTATTAACCCAGGTTTCAGTTAGAGCAATAACTTTAAAAGGTTCAGAAAAGGTTTCTAGGTACTGTTTGATCGGCTCAAAGTTTGCGTACAAACTTCTGGAATTGAAGTGTATGATTGACAGTTTGGTATCTGGTTTTATGTGGTTCTCAAATTGTTCATGTGTAAAATAATTGCAGGTATTGGTAACAGAAACAAGGAAATTACTGTCCGGGTCTCTTTCTGCATCATACACACGTGGACAAAATTGTTGGTACCCCTCAGTTAAAGAAGGAAAAACCCACAATTCTCACTGAAATCACTTGAAACTCACAAAAGTAACAATAAATAAAAATTTATTGAAAATTAAATAATCAAAAACAGCCATCACTTTTGAATTGTTGATTAACATAATTATTTAAAAAAACAAACTAATGAAACAGGCCTGGACAAAAATGATGGTACCTCTATAAAAGATTGAAAACTATTTGACCAGAGTGACATGATTAACTCAGGTGTGTCATTTAATTGACATCACAGGTGTTTCCAAACTCATAATCAGTCAGTCTGCCTATTTAAAGGGAGACAAGTAGTCACCCTGCTGTTTGGTGAAAAGGTGTGTACCACACTGAACATGGACAACAGAAAGCGAAGGAGAGAATTGTCCCAGGACATCCGAAAAAAAATGATAGACAAACATCTTAAAGGTAAAGGCTATAAGACCATCTCTAAACAGCTTGAAGTTCCTGTGACAACAGTGGCTCATATTATTCAGAAGTTCAAGACCCACGGGACAGTAGCCAACCTCCCTGGACGTGGCCGCAAGAGGAAAATTGATGACAAATTGAAGAGACGGATCGTTGGAATTGTATCCAAAGAGCCCAGAGCAACCTCCAAAGAAATTAAAGGTGAACTCCAAGGCCAAGGTACATCAGTGTCAGATCGCACCGTTCGTCGTTGTTTGAGCCAAAGTGGACTTCATGG
This sequence comes from Acanthochromis polyacanthus, assembly GCF_021347895.1. Classification (NCBI taxonomy): domain Eukaryota; kingdom Metazoa; phylum Chordata; class Actinopteri; family Pomacentridae; genus Acanthochromis; species Acanthochromis polyacanthus. Next base: position 2,008,651 of record NC_067125.1, on the reverse strand, counting down.
GAGACGACCAAGGAGGACGCCACTGCTGAAAAAAACTCATAAAAAAGCCAGACTGGAATTTGCAAAAATGCATGTTGACAAGCCACAAAGCTTCTGGGAGAATGTCCTTTGGACAGATGAGACCAAACTGGAGCTTTTTGGTAAGGCACATCAACTCTATGTTCATAGACTCAAAAACCAAGCATACGAAGAAAAGAACACTGTCCCTACGGTGAAACATGGAGGAGGCTCAGTAATGTTTTGGGGCTGCTTTGCTGCATCTGGCACAGGGTGTCTTGAAAGTGTGCAAGGTACGATGAAATCTGAAGACTATCAAGGCATTCTGGAGAGAAATGTGCTGCCTAGTGTCAGAAAGCTTGGTCTCAGTCGCAGGTCATGGGTCTTCCAACAGGACAACGATCCAAAACACACAGCCAAAAACACCCAAGAATGGCTGAGAGAAAAGCGTTGGACTATTCTAAAGTGGCCTTCTATGAGCCCAGATCTGAATCCCATTGAACATATGTGGAAGGAGCTGAAACATGCCATTTGGAGAAGACACCCATCAAACCTGAGACAACTGGAGCTGTTTGCTCATGAGGAGTGGGCCAAAATACCTGTTGACAGCTGCAGAACGCTCATTGACAAATACAGAAATCGTTTAATTGCAGTGATTGCCTCAAAAGGTTGTGCAACAAAATATTAAGTTATGGGTACCATCATTTTTGTCCAGGCCTGTTTCATTAGTTTGTTTTTTTTAAATAATTATGTTAATCAACAATTCAAAAGTGATGGCTGATTTTGATTATTTAATTTTCAATAAATTTTTATTTACTGTTACTTTTGTGAGTTTCAAGTGATTTCAGTGAGAATTGTGGGTTTTTCCTTCTTTAACTGAGGGGTACCAACAATTTTGTCCACGTGTGTATATAGCGTTTTCATGATATTCGTCGGTATCCAATTCTATTTGTTCATCAACGTTAATAGTGTGCACCATGTCCATGTCCCTTATAGGCCGTACTATAGCAGTAGTGTTGAGTATTTTGGATAGTTGAGTTCAGTTACCTCAATATTTGTCCAGGTCCTCGATGTTTTTGACCACCAAAACTTTGGCATCCTCTGGCGTCCCGTTCAGTTTGATGAAGATTTTGCAGTTGTTAACCATGTATGCTGAATCTTGCCTTGTTTCTTTAGTTGTCGAGCTTTCCGTGCAATGTCCGAATTCCGTCGTGTCAACTGTTCATTGATGAAGACGTCTGTTCCTTTCAATTTGCGTCCTTGTTTGAGAAGAGCTGTTTTTTTTTTTTGATTTGTAAATCTCATTATTATGGTGGGCGGTCTCCCGGTCCTCGTGGGCAGGGGATGACAAGCCTCAATGTGCTCCAGGTCCAGCTCTATCCCCTTACTTTGGAAAAGTGTGAGATTCTTGTGGGAATTATGCGCTGTTTTGTGGGGATTATGCGGCCTTTTGGGAAATAATTGACCCCCGCATAATCAGCGGCATTTTGGTGATTAATGCGGGAATTCATGCGATCACATAATCGCGTTTTTCTGGAGGGTCTAGTCTATACTGCCCAAGACCAGCTTTGTCTCAGCTCTAACCTAGGAGATGGAGTATTAGGTTCACCAAGCCCAGTCCTTCCAACCACCCCCAGGTAGCAGACCCCCTCTGTTACCAGTAACCTTTGCTTGTGTCTGATTCTTCCTGTTCTCAGGTCCTTCAGTGTACCATTAGAAGATGCAGCTTAGTTATGTAGGAACTTCACCTTTTGGGGACAAGGCTGTCCTGAGGTAAAGTCCACAATTCAAACCCAGTTAAACCACATTCTATTCTTACTGCGAACGACATTACTTTTTTTTTTTACATTTTCTTCAACTACTATACTTCTTACCTTCATCTATAAAATCATTAGTTTGATTTCCTAAAAGCTCCAAAAAGGAATCACGAAGGAAAGAGATGCAGAAATCTGGTTTTCTCACACAATGTTGCCTATTAAAGATGATTAAATGGAGGACATTCACAGATGTGGTGGTCATCTCATGAATGTTTAGTATCATAATTTACTCACTCATCATCTGAATCTCCAATAAAATCTGACATGGTGCAGATGAAGTGAATGCGCTGACACTGTCCATTTCCCATGAGGCTGCAGGTGTTCTCCAGGATCTCCCAGGGTTCTTTATCTGATGTTGCTCGTTTAATTTCAGCCACAATCCACACAGTAGAACAATCTCTAACAATCTGAAAGGATGTAACAGTCTGTTAGTCATCAATACTAAACCATCAGTACTAAAACATGATGTTTGCTTCCATAAAACAGTAATGTTCAATCAACAGCAGTACATGAGGATTAATTACCCCTTTCCACATTTCATCTCTGCTCTTGTTCCGGTCTCCACTTCCAGGAAGGTCCACCAGTGTGACGTGTTGGAGAAGATCATTATGTGGCACCTTGATGGTCACACACTTCACCAGTGGCCAATAACACCTCTTTATTTCAATACTTTGTTCATGTTCTGAGGAAGTTCTTGTGTATCTGATTAATTTTGCAGAAAGATCTTCAGCCTGAAATATGTAATAAAAGAATAACAAGTTAAAGCAATCACATGTAGAATAAATGCTGAAAATACAGATAGAAGTGACATCAGCAACCAGAGGAGAATTAAACAGTAACACTACAAGTTAAGTTGAAATTATATATAATCATATATATGTGCACAAACTGGACATTTTAAACCCAAAATGTAGACAAGAGTTTAATTTATAATATTCCATTGAGTTAAACAGTAAGATGTGACCAACTGGTTCAAAAGCAGCAATTTAATAAACAATAGCAGCAGATTTCATCAGTCTGTGTTCACACCAATACCATGTGTTTAAAACAAGTATTTTTAATCATGTTGCTGCTGTTTTCTAAAAGGTTTTCCTTTGAAGGGTTAATTTGATCTGGATCTGTAGACCTGAATACAGCTGCTTCATATCCAGTTAAAATCTGTAAATAAATGTAAAAAGTAGTTGGTAGTATTTTTTATGCTGCTTTTGTTAAACATTTGTTGAATTACTGTTGACCTAAACAAAACTCTGTATAAAACTATAAACCTCAATAACTGCAGATCTCACTTCATCACACTGATGGTTAAAATGTTTTCAATGTAACTACAGAAGTTTTGTCATCTTACTGATTTAAACGTCAGAGTCTTCTTCTTGGATTGGAGAAATTCTGGAATTTCTCCGAAGTATTTGGGGTCTACAGGGTTTTCAGGGAATTTGTCTTTCCACTCTTTTCCATACAGTGCAGACAGCTTTTCATCGTCATCCTTTTTCTGTTCCTGATCTGTATTATCTCCATGAAACTGCTTCACTGACCAAACCTCATCTTCCCACTCCTAAAAACAAACAAAATGACATCTTAGTTTTACTAAATGGTCTGTAGTGGAACCAGTAACTGTTGCAGACACATTAGAACTCCTCAGATAGTTTCAAGGAAACATAAACTCATCCATCGATCATTTTACCTCTGGTGTAATGAACTCAATGTCTGCTTCATATTTTGGGTTGTTAGGGTTTGACTCCACTTTAATCATGACAGAGGTACAGGCACCATCGTCTCCAGTAGGCAACAGCTTCTTCTCTCCAATGATGGCATTGATCAAAGAGCTCTTTCCAGCCCCAGTTCTACCAAAAACACCGATCACTTCCCTCTTGTCTGTCTCCAAACCGTCGATTTTCTTCCTGTTAGGAGTTGAAATATGGGTTAACTGAGTCATTTGAAAAATATACTGAAACTGGAAAAACCTGTGTCAACATCAAGAGGACATCTGTTACCAGAAGTTTAATTCATAAGTGAGGATATTCAATAGCTTATCTTTGAATTAACAATACCAATAGACTACATCTACAGTGCCTATCATAAGTATTCATCCCCTTTGATGTTTTATCCTTTTATTGCTTTCATAAATCAATCATGGTCAATAAAATTTTGCTCTTTTAACAAAAAAACTCTTTAATGTCAAAGTGAAAACAGATTTCTATAAAGTAATGTTAATGAAAGAAAATTATATCAATGAAAATAATTGTTTGCATAATTACCCCCCCCCCCCCCCCCTTCAAGTCAGTATTTAGTAGATCACCTTTGGCTGCAATCACAGCAGTGAGTCTGTGTGGATCGGTCTCAATCAGTCTGCACATCTGCCCACTGCAATTTTGCTCCATTCTTCTTTGCAAAACTGCTCAAGCTCTGTCAGGTTCTGCGGGTATCGGGCATGAACAGCCCTTTTCAAGTCCAGCCACAAATTCTCCATAGGATTGAGGTCTGGGCTTTGACTCGGCCACTCCAGAACATTTACCTGGTTCTTTTTTAACCATTCCTGTGTAGCTTTTGCAGTATGTTTTGGATCATTGTCTTGCTGGAAAATAAATCTTCTCCCAAGACGTAGTTCTCTTGCAGACTGAAAAAGATTGTCCCCCAGGATTTCAGTGTATTTTGCAGCATTCATTCTGCCCTCTATCTTTACAAGCCTTCCAGGTCCAGTTGCTGACAAACATCCCCACAGCATGATGCTGCCACCACCATGCTTCACAGTGGGGATGGTGTGTTTTTGGTGATGTGCAGTGTTTGGTTTCTGCCAAACATGACGTTTTGTCTGATGGGCAAAAAGCTCAATTTTGGTCTCATCAGACCAAAGAATCTTCTTCCACTTGACCATGGAGTCTTCCATGTGCTTTTTGTCAAACTCTAGTCCAGATCTAATCTGACTTTTCTTCAACAGTGGCTTTCTCATTGCCACTCTCCCATAAAGCTTTGACCGGTGAAGAACCCGGGCAGCAGTTGCTACATGCACAGTCTCTCCCATCTCAGCAGCTGAAGCTTGTAACTCCTTCAGAGTAGTTGTAGGGTCTTGGTGGCTTCTCTCACTAGTCTCCTACTTGTAGGTCACTCAGTTTACGAGGGCGGCCTGATCTAGGCAGATTCACAAGTGCCATATTCCTTCCATTTCTTGATAATTGATTTCACTGAACTCCGGGGGATGTTCAGTGCCTTGGAAATGTTTTTGTAACCATCCCCTGAATTGTACTTCTCAATAACCCTTTCCCTGAGTTGCTTAGAGTGTTCTTCTGTCTTCATGGTGTAATGGTAGCCAGGAATACTGATCAACCACTCTCTGGACCCTTCAGACAGCTGTTTTACAACTCAATCACTTGAAACACACCCACACCACTCAGGTGATCTTCATTTCACTAATTGTGAGACTATTGGCAACAATTTGATGGACCTCTATTGAATTAGACCATTAAATTAAAAAGGAGGTGAATAATTATGCAAACAATTATTTTCATTTATATAATTTTCTTTCATTGACATTACTTTATAGAAATCTGTTTTCACTTTGACATTAAAGACTTTTTTCCAATAAATTTTTGTGTTAAAAAAGCTACATTTTATTGACCATGATTGATTTATGAAAGCAATAAAAGGGTAAAACATCAAAGGGGCTGAATACTTATGATAGACACTGTAAATGTTGTATCCATGCTGCCATCCTGTCCTGTGGACTGATGCTGTGGAGTCACTTCCATCCATTCATTTTCTTCCACTTATCTGGGGTTGGGTCATGGAGGCAGCAGGTCATTCCAGATGTTCCTCCTCTCAGCAACACTTTCCAGTTCTTCCTGGAGGATCCCGAAGTGTTCCCACCTCAGGCGATAAACATAATCCCTCCAGTGAGTTCTGGGTCTACCCTGGGGTCTATGCCCAGGCAGACATGTTTGGAAAACTTCCAAAGGAAGCCTCTCTGGAGGCATCCCAACCAGATGTCCAAACCACCTCAACTGGCTCCTTTAAACATGAAGGAGCAGCAGCTCTACTGAAGTTCCCAATCACTCACCAACAAGGTTCTCCATCATAGCTCAAGTGAGCATTGAAGTCCTTCAGGAGAATTTTGCAGTCCCCAGGTGGAAACCCTTCCAGGACCACCCAGAGACTCCAAGAAGGCCAAAGACTCCAAAGTGCTATTTACTGAATAAGCACAAACAACAACTTTCCCTCCTCAACACAAAGTCACAGAGAGTCAACCCTCTGGTTCTCCAGATAGAACTCCAACAATACCACATTCAGCCAGGGGATTGTGAGTATCACACACCTGTCCAGTACCTCTTACCCTGGGTAACTCTGGAAGAGGAGAGTCCAACCCCGCTTAAGAACCCTTGCTGTGCATGGAGGTGAGCCCAGCCATATCTAGTAAGTAATGCTTCATGTCCCACACCAGCTCAGGTTCCTTCCCCACCAGTGAGGTGATGTTCTGCAGACCTACAACTAGTCTACACCACCAGACACCCACTCCTGCCTACTGCCCGGTGGGCATAGCACCCGAACCCCGATTTTGGTCCTGTAGGTGGTGAGCCTGCTGGGAGGTGGCCCCATGGTACTTTTTCTGGGTTTTCATTGTTGAAATGACATGTCTCCATGGGACCCCAAGGCTCAGCCACTGAGAGCTGTCTGTTGAGGTGTTGGTTCAGTCAGGGAGGAATTGAGGTTCGTTTCACTGTGGTCGAATTGAAAGAAGTTCAGTACGAGTCCCACTGAGCACTTCCCATTCATTTCAATGGGAATGTTTTTTTGCAGTTTGTTTCCAAATTTTGTAAAAAAAAAAAAAAAAATGTATGATGAACCGCTACTAAAAGTCACAGCACATCATTCCTGATGCAGATACACACGTGGACAAAATTGTTGGTACCCCTCAGTTAAAGAAGGAAAAACCCACAATTCTCACTGAAATCACTTGAAACTCACAAAAGTAACAATAAATAAAAATTTATTGAAAATTAAATAATCAAAAACAGCCATTACTTTTGAATTGTTGATTAACATAATTATTTAAAAAAACAAACTAATGAAACAGGCCTGGACAAAAATGATGGTACCTCTATAAAAGATTGAAAACTATTTGACCAGAGTGACATGATTAACTCAGGTGTGTCATTTAATTGACATCACAGGTGTTTCCAAACTCATAATCAGTCAGTCTGCCTATTTAAAGGGAGACAAGTAGTCACCCTGCTGTTTGGTGAAAAGGTGTGTACCACACTGAACATGGACAACAGAAAGCGAAGGAGAGAATTGTCCCAGGACATCCGAAAAAAAATGATAGACAAACATCTTAAAGGTAAAGGCTATAAGACCATCTCTAAACAGCTTGAAGTTCCTGTGACAACAGTGGCTCATATTATTCAGAAGTTCAAGACCCACGGGACAGTAGCCAACCTCCCTGGACGTGGCCGCAAGAGGAAAATTGATGACAAATTGAAGAGACGGATCGTTGGAATTGTATCCAAAGAGCCCAGAGCAACCTCCAAAGAAATTAAAGGTGAACTCCAAGGCCAAGGTACATCAGTGTCAGATCGCACCATTCGTCATTGTTTGAGCCAAAGTGGACTTCATGGGAGACGACCAAGGAGGACACCACTGCTGAAAAAAACTCATAAAAAAGCCAGACTGGAATTTGCAAAAATGCATGTTGACAAGCCACAAAGCTTCTGGGAGAATGTCCTTTGGACAGATGAGACCAAACTGGAGCTTTTTGGTAAGGCACATCAACTCTATGTTCATAGACTCAAAAACCAAGCATACGAAGAAAAGAACACTGTCCCTACGGTGAAACATGGAGGAGGCTCAGTAATGTTTTGGGGCTGCTTTGCTGCATCTGGCACAGGGTGTCTTGAAAGTGTGCAAGGTACGATGAAATCTGAAGACTATCAAGGCATTCTGGAGAGAAATGTGCTGCCTAGTGTCAGAAAGCTTGGTCTCAGTCGCAGGTCATGGGTCTTCCAACAGGACAACGATCCAAAACACACAGCCAAAAACACCCAAGAATGGCTGAGAGAAAAGCGTTGGACTATTCTAAAGTGGCCTTCTATGAGCCCAGATCTGAATCCCATTGAACATATGTGGAAGGAGCTGAAACATGCCATTTGGAGAAGACACCCATCAAACCTGAGACAACTGGAGCTGTTTGCTCATGAGGAGTGGGCCAAAATACCTGTTGACAGCTGCAGAACGCTCATTGACAAATACAGAAATCGTTTAATTGCAGTGATTGCCTCAAAAGGTTGTGCAACAAAATATTAAGTTATGGGTACCATCATTTTTGTCCAGCCCTATTTCATTAGTTTGTTTTTTTTAAATAATTATGTTAATCAACAATTCAAAAGTGATGGCTGATTTTGATGATTTAATTTTCAATAAATTTTTATTTATTGTTACTTTTGTGAGTTTCAAGTGATTTCAGTGAGAATTGTGGGTTTTTCCTTCTTTAACTGAGGGGTACCAACAATTTTGTCCACGTGTGTACATGTTTTCATTCAGAAGTTCAAATCTAATTTTAAAGCTGTGAGACATGTTGGGTGCCAAAAATTGTGACGGAAGAATCAAAAATAAGAATAAACCTGAAGAATGGTGATAAGGGAACTTCAGTTCTTTAATACACACTACAGTCATGATCTTTTATGCTATATTTTATATGATCTTTTATACAACTATATGAAGCTCTTTTGCATGAACTGTTGTAAAGAAACCAAAGACAAACTCTGTTCTCTCTGTGGATCTAGTACCTGGTCAGCAGGTAAACTTCAAACTCACCTCAGGAACTCATTCAGCTTTGTGTTGCCTTGGTAAGGAAGTTTCTTAAGGACAGATCTCATTATACCTTTGACATCAGACAGTATGATTTCTTCTGTTGGTGTAAAAATAAAGAACTGTTTATCAAGAAGCAGGAACCAGTTTATCCAATAATGAACAATATGACGTATTTCGTAAAGGACACTGGTGAAAATGAGAAAGTGTTTTTCATGGAAAAGTTGGGAACAGACATTTGGTGCTCAAGAAAATTGAAGAAAAATTTAACACAAGTCAAGAAATATAATTACCTCTGTCTGGTGGTGCTTCATTGTGACGTCGTTTTCTGGGTGATTGTCCTTCACTGGAATCACCCTGAAGATCCAACTTTCTCTTTCCTTATTGGATTTTTAATAAGAACAAAGAGTCAGCTTTATGTTCATGTTAAGTTATTTTAAATATGATGTAATCAATAATATTCTGCATATCTCACCTTTAGAACTTGTTGATGCCGATAACTACACATGGACATAATACAGTACATATATGAGACAGGATTAAAGACATTTTACCAAAAAAAGCTATTCATATACACTTTGTCCTTTACAAGGCTCAGTAAAACATGTCCAGTCATCACATGTCTGTAAAATTCCGTTTCTTCCTTACCTGAAATGAAACATCTGCTTCTTCAGGCTCCTGTTTACACTGCAGATAAGATTTAGTCCAAGTACAAAGTTAAGTTAAAAGTTTGAGCAGAGACTGAAAATATAATGTGGATAATAAAACATGTCTAATCACAAAACATCTGGATTTAACTTACTTCAATGGGAACATCAGCTGCTTCCTGTTCTGTGATTTGTTCTTCCTAGTGACAACAAAATAGTTTCACATCCTAGTAAATGAGATATTCTAAAGTATTATCTGTAGACAGCATCATCATTTGAACAGAAGTTCAGCTGAAACAGCATGCATCTACATCAGAGAGAGTAATGACACCAAATGATAAAGTGAACAGAACATCTTCATACTGTAGAACATTACCTTTAACTGCTTCAGTTTCTCCCTCAGTGTTGCTTTTGGTCCCACTTCTGGGATCAACTCTTTAATGTCTTCATCATTAAGATGATAGAGATTATTCTTGTTAACTTTTTGAGCTGTAAATGAAATATTCAGTTAAATCTTTGTCATACATTGATAAGAGTTATTCTGAAATCACTTCAGAAATCCATTTCATAAAGGAGTGAACCGGGTGTGTACACAGCTGTTCATGTTTCAGTGTTTTATGACTGAATGCATCTTAATTCTCTTGTATTTAACCTCCAAGATGCTCCAAAGCTCACATCTCTGCTTGTTTTCTGTGATAATGTACAAATGTTTAACCATCAGTATGTTTGTTCACTCACAGATGAGAACTATACAACATATATGATGATAATAATGATGTCCTGATTGATCAGTTTTGGTTTTATTTGGTCTAAATACAGATTTTGTTGATCACAGGATGTTGCCTGTGACTCTGTGGGTAGTGTGGGTAGGTGTGTCTGGCAGGGCTTTGGACTGCTTCTCCTCATATCTCTGATAGCAGTTTGTCCTACAGCCCTGTGGGGTTCCTCAAGGTTCTGTCTTTGGTCCCGTTTTATTCACTTTATATCTGCTACCTTTAGGTCAGGTTATGAGCACATTTGAAGACGTCTCATCCCACTGCAACACTGACAACCAGCTACATGTTTTATTTAAACCTGAACAGACAGAAAAGCTGAACATTTTGCATAACTGTCTGCTAGCTGTGAAGGACCGGATGGCAGACAATTAGCTCCACCTCAATAAAGACAAAACTGAGCTAACTACTGGTCCAGACAGCAGGTCCTGTAAGGTGGCTGAGTGAATGAGGTCTCTGTCTTCTACCACACAGATCAGCCTCAGAACATTGGTGTCACATCTGACCAGTCAGTGCACTTTGAAAATCACATCAGTTCAACAGTCTGCACGTTTCGTTCAGTTAATAAATGATGTCAGTCTCAGGTCCGTTGTATCCCAGCCTCTGATAGAAATGATAATTCATGTTTTTATCTCATTCTGTCTGGATTACTGTACTTCTCTCTTCACCTGCCTCAGCAGTTCATCTTTAGACGTCTACATTTAGTTCAGAAAGCTGCTGCTCAGCTGCTAACAAGCTGCAGGTGGACGTCACATCACAGCTGCTTCATTCTCTACATGGGCTCCCAGCTGGAATGCTCTACCCAGAGACCTTCTTCATGTGGCCTCAGTTGATGCTTTAAAAGCAACTAAAGGCTCCTCTATTTAAACTGGCGTTTGTCCCACCTACTAGGATTCAGGTTTTTAATCTGTATATTCTTATTACTTTTAATAGGACTGTTTATCTCTATATTCTGGATCTGCTGTTGCTTTGTTCTTTATTTCCTGTTTTTGGTGTTTTTAAGGTCTTATGTAGATTTTCTCTGTAAAGTATTTTGTGCTCTGAAAGATGCTGAAGAAATAAACTTTACTTACATGTTTGTGTCTGTATTAGCAGATGGTATGTTTCATTATTGGCAGATTATTATCAAACATTTGGACCCAGAAATCATTTATAGTAATACTTTACCTTTAAAACGATCAATGTAATCGCTTAGACCCCATTCAGTCAGTTTGTTACGAACAAAGTCATCCATGACCAAGAACAGAAACTGAAATGATGGAATCAGTCATTACTGCTCAACATTAAATCCATTTACATGAATCAGAACTGAGTTAGAATTAAAGGTTAAATGGTTGACCTGATGTTGGAGATAACTGAGGAGTTCAGTAGAGAGACACAGACCTGCAACAGGCAGCCGAAGACTTCAGGTAGAAAATACAGCAGCACAAGTTCACTGATGATGGATCAGGTTGTAAAATAAAGTGTTAGAGGGAGGAGGCAGGAATCCAAGCTGTAGGAAGAGACTGATCAGAGATAAAGAACAGGTAAACAGGTTTGGTTCATCAGGTGATGCAGAAATGTTGGAATATTTGAATAAGAGCAGATGGGAGTGTCTCCATCTCAGATGTCATGTTACAGCAGCTGGATCAACAACAGACTATTATTCATCTCTTATATTCCCTAAAATAACTGTTGTTGTTCCATGTAGAGCCTCTAGTGGACAGAGCTGGAGTTGCATCCAGATAACATCTGTTTAGTCTTTTCTCATCACAGCATTGACCTGGTTCAGACACGTTTGGTTTTAATGAAAATTAGGAGTAATTATTTGTGAGGATTCCTGAAGTCTCTCTATTTTCTCCCTTTTCCTTTCTGACTTCTATAAATCAGCCTCCTGACAGTTCCAGCAGCTGAACCAGAGGAAATGATCTGATTTATCACAGAAGCAGGAATGAAGGGAGCAGACAGGAAAAGTATTGAATGAAACACCACAAAGTCCAGTAACTGTCTTTGAACATGACGGTGTTCATGTTTCATTTGTATTTCTGCTTGTAGAGCTGAATCCAACCTGGAGTAAAAGACTGACCAGGAATGAAAGAACAGGTAAACAGGTGTGGTTCATCAGGTGGTGCAGAACGGTTGGAACATTTGAATAAGAGCAGATGGGAGTGTCTGCTGTGGAAAAACAGGAGGGTTAGTTTAATGAAGACAAACAGCAGCAACGACTAAATGAAGGAAATGTGACATTCAGTCTGAGAGGAGACAAGAGTTTAAACTTTAAAGAAACTGAGAAGAAGATGTGAAATTTAAGACAAACAGCAACAATTAAATGAAGGAAATGTGACATTTAGTTTAGTTTCAGAGGAAACAAAGAGATTTAAAGACTCTGAGCTTAGAAAAGAATAAAATCACTCATATTTTTAGTATATATTCACTGTAGCTTTCTGTTCAATAAATCTATAATCCATTATTGATCGGTTCATCAATCCAGAATAACAGCAGGATTCTACATGTTATTTAACTGTCCTTTAATAAAAGCTCAGTTGTGGCTGGAATTAGTTTGTTACGAACAAAATCATCCAAAGAAAACCAAGAACAGAAGTTTAACCCTCCTGTTCTCCTCTTTGATAGAAATCTTCTCATATCTACAGACAACATTAATGGCCATAAGACTATGAATCCTGTTGTCTTTGGTGATGATATGACCGTTCCTGTAGCGCCACCATCTGGTCACACTTTCAGTTTTAGAGTTGGTGAATCTTGGAAACCTCTCATCCAAGTCTTTTCTCATTTCTGGTCCACATTCATGACTCTCAGAATGAACCATACTGACTGATGTTGATGATCCTTTCCTCTCATGAACATGTTTGTCTGACAGTAAAGGGACGTCAGCTGTCTCCATACAACCTTCTGCTCTACATTTGTCATCCCAATAACAGTGTTTCCAATCAAAGGTGTTATAAAGAGCTCTAATGATGTCTTGATGTCTTCACCATGGCTGATATCTGGAGGTTCCTGGAACCATTCTGATCATATTAGTAACACTAAGTCTACCTGCTGTTGAAGTGGGGAAAGGAACCATTTTATCTTTCATTGTTGGAAGAGATGATGTCTGCTGGTGGCTGAGAGACAACAGGAGGGTCAACACTCTCATTCTCATCAGATGAGAAAGCCTCAAAGTCATTGTCCTCCTCAACACAATCCTCTGTCTCACAAACATTCTCCTCAGTAACACTTTGACTGTCAAAGAGCTGTTTCAGAACATCATTGAACATGTAAACCTTTTCAGATGAGAGATGGAGCAGACTGCAGTAAACACAGAGCACAAAGAGGAAGGATTTCAATAGACGGCTGCCCTGCAGGCTGTTAGATGGTTTCTCCTCCCTTATTTTGCATGAACTACTGATGTCCTTGCAGCAGGTGTGAGTCCAGCAGGTCACACACACCTTCATGGCCATGGTGCAGGAAAGTTCTCATGAGAATATTGTTTCCCCTCCCTTATGTCACATTAACACCAAAAACTGAAGATTCTGGTCCCTGTACTGACGTCAACAACAAGATAGACGCTAAGAGTGTCCAACCAGATACACAGTTTGACATGTTGAAGACATAAAGTTACTATACGAGCTCTTCATATAACCATCAGTTGAAAATATTGTACTTGAGATGATCATTTCAGAGGGGAGGACTGTGTTAGAAAGACCTGAATGTGATCACCTCCAAGCCTACAATGGATTCCTCATTTTGGAAGAAGTTCACAAATGAAGTTGTTTCCTTCATGCCCGCCCATGAGAAAAATAGTAATAGCTGTTCATCCACCCTCTGCTATGGATCAACTCTAAACTATCAGCTCTGTTCCTGCAGGTATGGGATGTTAGCTCACACAGACAGTTTTACAGATAAAACAGCTTCCAGAGGAACACTGATGCTGCAAAATGTGTTCATTGAAAAAACATCATCATTTGATGCTCAATCAGTTTTCCTCATCAAACTAGGAAACGTCATGAAATATGAAGTTAAACATAACAGAAACTATTATTTATTGAATGACAAACATTGAACGGAGTAAAACTGACTGAAGGATAATAGAAGAGCTAAAGATAATTAAGATGTTAGAATCAGTCATTACTGCTCAACATTAAATCCATTTACATGGAGTTTATACAGGAAGACGAATCAGAACTGAGTTAGAATTAAAGGTTAAATGGTTGACCTGATGTTGGAGATAACTGAGGAGTTCAGTAGAGAGACACAGACCTGCAACAGGCAGCCGAAGACTTCAGGTAGAAAATACAGCAGCACAAGTTCACTGATGATGGATCAGGTTGTAAAATAAAGTGTTAGAGGGAGGAGGCAGGAATCCAAGCTGTAGGAAGAGACTGATCAGAGATAAAGAACAGGTAAACAGGTTTGGTTCATCAGGTGATGCAGAAACGTTGGAACATTTGAATAAGAGCAGATGGGAGTGTCTCCATCTCAGATCATGTTACAGCAGCTGGATCAACAACAGACTCACTTTGCTTGATATGCTCTTCTACATGCTGTTTGAATTTTACTACCAGCTACACTCAACAAAAATATAAACCAACACTTTTGTTTTTGCTCCTATTTTTAATGAGATGAACTCAAAGATGTAAAACTTTTTCCACATACACAATATCACCATTTCTCTCAAATATTGTTCACAAATCTGTCTAAATGTGTGATAGTGAGCACTTCTCCTTTGCTGAGATAATCCATCCCAGCTCACAGGTGTGCCATACCAAGATGCTGATTAGACACCATGGCTGTGTCCGAAATCGCATACTAACGTACGACATACTACATTCTCAATGAGTATATACTGTATACTACGTACTATAAGTATGATTAGAATGCCGACCGTTCACACTATAGTATACTACTCCGTTTCCCATAATGCATTTCAAACCTCCGACGACAAAAACCGGAAGTACGGCTATCAAATATCACTGTCAGGGCTCCCTCCTCACCCCCGTCCTTCCCACCTGACATCCCCAAATACCCCTTCTCCCGCTTCTCTCCCCCTCTCCTGTTCCTCTGCCCTGCTCTGTCTCCCATCCACTCCTCTGCCCTGCCTGTCTCTCATCTGTTCCTCTGTCCTGTCTTTCCCCTACAGCTCGGTGCCTGAGTGGAGTCTAGCTTCTCCAGCTGACTCCACTCAGGCAATCAACTATCTCCATGGCTCCTGGGCAGCTGACAATCATCATGCTAACGACTCACCTCCACAATAAGTACCGGCTCAGCCTTCCACTCCCTGCCAGAGTATTAAACAAGAACCATGCAGTTTGGTTTGCGCTCTAGCCTTTAACATTTTCTGTTTTGAGTTTCTGCCGTGTTTCTGACGTTGTTTTCTCCTGCTTCTGTTTAGTTCAGCTGCCCGGGATTCCCCGCCATCCTCCTTCCCCTCCGGCTCTCCCGACAAGTCCTCACCGGTTTCTCTTGCCTGGACCCCCCCCCCCCCCCCACTCCTGCCTGGACCCCCCCCACTCCTGCCTGGACCCCCACGCTCCTACACCCTGGTTTTCCCCCACCTAGCCACCATTTTCACCCCCAAACAATAAACCACTTGCATTCAGCCAGCCCTGGTAGTGTGGCTTTCTGCTCGGGTCCACCAGCTCAGCTCGTGACAATCTCGGCTGAATGCCGGCTTCAGGTCGATTTTACGCTAACAAACAGTCGCATAATTAATGTGGTAATTTCAAGCCGGCACTCCTCATGCAGTTATTAGCCAGATTATGCGAATCGTGTCAGTTGTAGCTGCAGGCTACTGGAGGTAGCTGCTACTTGTTCTGTATGCAAAGCGAGCTGCTGCAACTAGCTGCTAGCATTCAGTAGCACGTTGTGAGGCGTCTGACAAATTTAAAACGTTGGTCAGAAAACGCCTATTTCTCAAATCTGTGGGGTCATTAGGATGACTACTTAACCACATAAAATAAAAATCGCCGCGGTCCATTTCGGTGGATAGCTCACAAAGCATTATGGGGCGGTTGAGTATGACTAGTGAGGTCACCGCGCATACTTAAAATTTTTCCGGATATAGTATACATCCGGGTATTTCTCGTGTACTCGATCTATTCATACTATCCAGTGTGAACGCACTACATACTTATTTTGACGTGAGTAGTACGTTAGTATGCGATTTCGGACACAGCCCATGATTAGTGCACAGGTGTGCCTTAGACTGCCCACAATAAAAGGACACTCTGAAAGGTGCAGTTTTATTTTATTGGGGGGGGGGGGTCCACTCCTCTTCAATCTCTGTGTGAAGTTGCTGGATATTGGCTGGAACTGGTCCACGCTGTCGTATACGCCGATCCAGAGCATCCCAAACATACTCAATGGGTGACATGTCCGGTGAGTATGCTGGCCATGCAAGAACTGGGACATTTTCAGCTTCCAACAATTGTGTACAGATCCTTGCAGCATGGGGCCGTGCATTATCCTGCTGCAACATGAGGTGATGTTCTTGGATGTACGGCACAACAACGGGCCTCAGGATCTGGTCACGGTATCTCTGTGCATTCAAAATGCCATCAATAAAATGCACCTGTGTTCTTGGTCCATAACAGACGCCTGCCCATACCATAACCCCACCGCCACCATGGACCACTCCATCCACAACACTGACATCAGAAAACCGTTCACCCACACGACACCACACACGCTGAGTGACATCTGCCCTGAACAGTGAAACCGGGATTCATCCGTGAAGAGAACACCTCTCCAATGTGCCAGACTCCATCCAATGTGAGCATTTGAACACTCAAGTCGGTTACGACGACGAACTGGAGTCAGGTGGAGACCCCGATGAGGACGACGAGCAGCAGATGAGCTTCTCTGAGACGCTTTCTGACAGTTTGTGCAGAAATTCTTTGGTTCTGCAAACCGATTGTTTCAGCAGCTGTCCCAGTGGCTGGTCTCAGACCATCTTGGAGGTGAACATGCTGGATGTGGAGGTCCTGGGCTGCTGTGGTTACACGTGGTCTGAGGTTGTGAGGCTGGTTGGATGTACTGCCAAATTCTCTGAAACGCCTTTGGAGACGGCTTATGGTGGAGAAATGAACATTCAATACACCAGCAACAGCTCTGGTTGACATTCCTGCTGTCAGCATACTAACTGCACACTACATCTGTGGCATTGTGCTGTGATAAAACTGCACCTTTCAGAGTGTCCTTTTATTGTGGGCAGTCTAAGCACACCTGTGCACTAATCATGGTGTCTAATCAGCATCTTGATATGGAACACCTGTGAGGTGGGATGGATTATCTCAACAAAGGAGAAGTGCTGACTATCACACATTTAGACAGATTTGTGAACAATATTTGAGAGAAATGATGATTTTGTGTATGTGGAAAAAGTTTTAGATCTTTGAGTTCATCTCATAAAAAATGGGAGCAAAAGCAAAAGTGTTGGTTTATATTTTTGTTCAGTGTAATACCAACTCAATAAAAATATCTGAGAGGATGTCTGCAGTGTGTTTGCAGTGTACATGGAGTACTTCTTCTGTGTGTTTTCAATATTTCTACGCTTTACCTGCAGTGCGTATGAAGTATTTCTCCTGTCTGTTGCAGTATTTCTACTGTATGTATGCTATGTAATGATAATGTCTAATAATACAATATGTGTAATTCCAGCAGGACAGATCATTGGCATATCCAACATTTATTCTAGTCATACAAACAGACGTGTTTCCAGGAAAACAGTGTGTACACGGTTCACATTTTTCTCTTGAACATGGACATCAGTTCTGCTGTAATTAAACGTTTTATTAACATTATTAAGAACAAAAACTGTTCACAATAAAGGACATTTAGAAATATCATACTGTTGTAACATAGCAGTGGCATTTATGCTTTTGAGCTGCGTTTCAGTTCCTTGTAGTATTTCTTCACCTTCTCAAGTTCTTGTCCAACATCTAAAAAACCAAACACTCATTGGGAATGTGTGGACATCTTTTACATGGATGGTTTATTTACAGGATTCTTAGAGTTCTACATCAATGACTCTGAAATGTTCCTGTTACCTGGAGTTAAGCTGTCATCTGTCTTCAGTGAGTTCTCAATGGATTCCTCCAAGGTCTCCTGCAGTGTCTCCAGGATTTTAGTCTGTTCAGAATAAAATCTTCATCAGAGAACCAAACAAAATGAACTGAATGATGACTGAACTGTTTAGATGGTGTTCAGAGGTTGAACAGGCTGGTTCATACATGTACATTCTGTCTATGATCAATAACTGCTCTACTGTGACAATGAATGCAGTTTTTAGTAGCTTGACACATTTCCACTGAAATACAGAAGTAGCCTCCGTGTTAACTGTGGATAAAGAACCCTCATGTTTATTAGATTAAGATGTGACAAACCTTCAAGTCCTCCAGCTGCTTCAACATTTCAGCTTTAGCCATCTCAAACATCTTGGTATTGTCACGTACATGTTTCTCAATAGTGTCCCTCATTTTTTTCAGTGAGCCTTTTCTAGAACAGACTTTGGCTTCTACAATAAAACACACACATGTTAGATGTATATACACACTACCGGTCAAAGGTTTGGACACACTTTCTCATTTAATGGTTTCTCTTTATTTTCATGAGTATTTTAGAACATCCCAATTTTTCCATTTTTTTTAATCGAAATTGAAGTAGTTCAGGTCCAATGAAGAGCTTGAAATGGTCCAAAGGTAAGTGGTGAACTGCCAGAGGTAAAAAAAAAAAAAAGTTCAGGTTACCCAGAACTGAAAAACAACGTACACTTCAGAATTACACAAAAAGGCCGTTTTCATGGTTAACTTAAAGCTGCTCTGCACCAATGGAGGATGAAGTCTTGAAGGTTGGAGCTACCAAATCCTACAGGTGTCCAACTTTTCTAGATTCCTTCCACTCCCTCAGTCTGCAGAAAGTAGAGTTGGAACACACCATGGAACCCTCCAGAACATTATTAGAACAGGAAGTACTGCAGAAAGTAGAGTTAGAACAGTTAGTTTTACTAAATGGTCTGTAGTGGAACCAGTAACTGTTTGTTGCAGAAACATTAGAACTCTTCAGATAGTTTCAAGGAAACATAAACTCATCCAACGATCATTTTACCTCTGGTCTAATGAACTTGATTTTTGCTTTGTACTTTAAGCTGTTACGGTTTGACTCCACTTTAATCATGACGGAGGTACAGGCACCATCGTCTGCAGTAGGCAACAGATCCTCCTCTCCAATGATGACATTTATCAAAGAGCTCTTTCCAGCCCCAGTTCTGCCAAAAACACCGATCACTTCCCTCTTGTCTGTCTTCAAATCGTGGATTTTAGTCCTGCAAGGGGTTCAAATGTGGGTTACCTGAGTCATTTGAAAAATATACTATAAGTGAAAACTTGTCAACATCAGGAAGACATCTGTTACCAGCCTGCTGTTGTTTCATTTATAAATGGAGATATTCAATAGTTTATCTCTGTATCAACAAAAGACCACATGTACAGTCCCCTCCAAAAGTACTGGAACAGTGAAGCCAGTTCCTTTATTTCTGTTGTAGACAGAAAACATTTGGGTTTGACGTCAAAACATGAATATGAGACAAGATATCAACATTCAGCTTTTTTCAGGTATTTGCATCTGGATCTGGTACATCACTTAGAAGATAGCACCTTTTGTTTGAATCCACCCATTTTTAATGGAACAGTATGTGGTTGGAGATTGGAGATCAGCATACCGGTGTCTTTATTTTCAAGGCCTCATCTAAACAGTCCAGATATTTGACTTCCTTGTTTTAGTTCTGAATCAGTCACCATGACAACAGCATCACAGAAGATTCTCTAAAGACTCTCCACAGAGTCATGACCTTTAATAACATCTTTTATATCACCTTTTATACAGCTATATGAAGCTCTTTTGCATGAACTGTTGTGTTGAAACCAAAGACAAACTCTGTTCTCTCTGTGGATCTGGTACCTGGTCAGCAGGTAAACTTCAGACTCACCTCAGGAACTCATTCAGCTTTGTGTTGCCTTGGTCGGGCAGTTTCTTAAGGACAGATCTCATAATCTTCTTTACATCAAACAGTATGAACGCTTCTGTTGGTGTAAAAATAAAGAACTGTTTATCAAGAAGCAGGAACCAGTTTATCCAATAATATTTAATATAGATAACTGGGGGGAAAACAGTGGACCATGAAAGTAAAGTAAAGTCAGTTTTGAATGCCTCTGAGTGTTTCCGGCTCATATTAATATCACTTACCAAAAAATGAGAAAGCATTTTTCATGGAAAAGTTGGGAACAGACATTTGATGCTCAATAAAAATGCAGAGAAGTTTAACAGAAATCTAGAAGTATAACTACCTCTGTCTGGTTGTGCTTCATGGACACGTCGTTTTCTGGATGATTGTCCTTTACTGGACTCACCCTGAAGATCTGACTTTCTCTTTCCTTATTGGACTTTTAATAAGAACAAAGAGTCAGTTTTATGTTCATGTTGAGTTATTTTAAATATGATGTAATCAATAAGATTCTGCATATCTCACCTTTAGCACTTGTTGATGGAGAATCCTGCACACAAACATTATAATAAACATTATTAATGTTAATGAGATGTAATCTTTTCCTGTAATCACCGTCATAACGTTAATAGAATCTCTCCTCTAACAGCATTCATCTTCATCAGTGAAACTGATGCTACTACATGTGAATGTGAGCAAATATCATCAAAGTTCAGAACATTACCTCTGATGTCTGGCGTTTCTTCATTTTTAGGATCAACTGTTCAGTTTGTCGATCATCAAGGTAATATAGACCCTCTGTGTCAATGTGTGCTGCATCTGTAAATTAAATATAAACATTAATGAACATTATTAGGGTCCAAGCACAAATGGTTCAATTTTTGCACATTTTCAAAAGCTATAAACTCAAACGGTAACAGAGCTGAAATTTGGCCATGATGTACAGCAGGCATTGGTGATGAGAAGTTGTTAAAATGCTCCTCAAAAGTCTGAGGGCGTGGAAATGACGACCCCAAGAACTTTAACATGAAACAGGAAGTGTCAGGGCTCCCTCCTCACCCCCGTCCTTCCCACCTGACATCCCAAATACCCCTTTTCCCATCTGGTTCCTCTCTTCCTCTCCCTCTCATGCTCCTCTCTCCCTCTGCTGTTCCTCTCCCACTCATGCCCCCCTCTCTCTCTCTGTCCCTCGGTTTCGGTCTCTGTGTCTCCCTTCGGTCTCCCATCCACTCCTCTGCCTTGTCTCTCCCCCTACAGCTCGGTGCCTGAGTGGAGTCTAGCTTCTCAGCTGACTCCACTCAGGCAATCAACCTCCTCTACGGCTCCTGGACAGCTGAGGGACATCTCATTGATTACTCCTCTGCAATAAGAACCGGCTCATCCTTCCACTCCCTGCCAGATTGTTGAACCAAGACTGCACAGTTCAGTTCACTTTCTAGCCTTCAGTAAGTCTATTGAATTTTTGGCGTTTTCTCACTTTGTTTCTCTCCTGCCTTCACCCAGACCCAGCTGTCCGGGATCTCCGCCACCCAGAACCCTCGTCCGCCTTCCCCAACCCATTCGGCACCGGTTTCCCCCTATCTGGATCCCCCCCTTCTGCCTGGACTCCTTCCTGGAACCCCGACCTGCTTCCCTCCCCGATCGCTGGAACCCGCAGCACAACCGGCTTCTCCTTACCTCCCGGAACCTCCCAGAACACCACTGGTGAGCCATCCTTCTCCGCCCCCCGCTCCTGCATCCTGGTTTCCCCCCACTGAGCCACTATTCACCCCTTTACAATAAAACTCCTTCTCAGTTCCACCGGCCTTGGTAGTGTGGCTCTCTGTTCGGGTCCGTCCTCTGAGTTCGTGACAGGAAGTGCTGTGTAACTGACCTGTACGTGCTCCAATCTGCTTCAACCTTTACATGTATGATCAGAGTCCAGCCCTGGTGACACACATAGGATGATATACACTCTCAGTCACATCGCCACCTGCTGGACATGTTTTGATCTGCTGAGCGGTAACGATGTGAGGAGCCGACCAACGCTGCTTGCAGCTTTAATTTTCAAATTGCTTCAGAAATGACTGAATGCATCTTAGCTCTTTTCCTCATTACTGTAAATTCAAATGTTATTAAAAAGTGATGAGACTGACTGGAGTTTTGTTGTTAAACAGGAAGATGTTCAGTTTCTATGCTGTATGTCAAAACAAGATCAAGGCTTAAAACAAGGAGTTTGTTTGTTAACATTCTGAGAAAAACTGAGTCTAACAGTGAATTAAACGCAGAGCTGAGGCTTGATTCTCATCGTCTACATGGATGATAAAGTTTAACTATGAGGACTTTATCTGTACTGAGCACTAAGTCAGACAAGAACTCTGAGAATTCAGAGTCTAAAAACTCAACAACTAACAGAACTGGGTTTTCAATTCAACTGTGAAATGAAGACCAAGCCTTTCAAACAAACTATAGCTGAGTTTTAGTCTCTGGTTGATTAATACGTCTGAAAAGATGATGGCTGCCACTCCTCCTCCTCTGTCAGAACTTCTACAGTTATGAAACCTATGATGGATTCATTTAGACTGACATATTCTACATAACCAGCTTTGATTCAGACACATTAACTCAATACGATGATCAGTGATCAGATCATTCACCAAATGATCCAATAATCCACTTTTAATTGTCCTGTTTTTGGTTCTGATGAAGTCGTATTAATTTGGAAAAGGTTGGAGTGAGGAATCGCCTCGCCTCCAGAGCTACCAACAAACTACATTTATTACATGAAAAATAAAGTATTTTACAATGACCCAAAAATTACCCCCAAAATAAAAATAAATGACACTTAAAGATGCAAAAATCATCCCAAAAGATCCAATAAAGAAACAAAAAGATTATAAAAAATGACACTAAAAGATCCAAAAATTACTCCAAAAGATCCAAAAATGACTAAAAGAGTCAAAAATAACACTAAGAGATGGAAATAACACACTAAAAGATAAATAAAAACGACACTAACGGTCCTTACACACCGGGTGCGTTTTTTACGTGCATTTTTTTCGGACGTCAATATTTTGTTTCGAACCTGTATCCTGTCAATACACGTGTTCACATCGGCAACGTTTTCTCGCTCAGCCATTTTGCGGCATTTATTGTTTCGCATCACGGTCGATTTTTCTAAAGTTTCGCATTCTTTGTGACCACTTCTGACCAATCAGATTGCGTGTTGTTGCGACGTCCCATTCACCGGCATATCCAACATGGCTGACCAGCTAATTGTTTACGTGTCGGAGAACCGAGTGCTCTTTGACAAAAAGCAAAAAAGCTGTTTTTTACAACCTCAACCTCATTTCTGGCAGTAATTACTGTTGTTTTCTCAAACTTGAAGCTGCCAATACCAGTGCTAACTTACATGCTGTTATTCCGGCAGATCTGTCAATTAATGTTTAGTTGTTTATGATGCCAGTGTGAGCAAAGACGCTCTGTGGAGAGCTCCGCTCCAGCTGCTGCTGTGAGGTCAGTGACACTGGATTTCTGCTTACAATTGGTGATCTCTGAGATTCAGACATGTGTAGGCTTTTAAAGAAACTGTCAGAATGGCGGGGTGTTTCGTTTTGTTTTTTGTACAAGCAGCTAGAACTGTGAACAATCAAACAGAACTTTCCACTCATTAAATACGCACATTATAAACAACTGTTGCTTACCTCAGACACACGGCCAGTCGCTGCTCCGATCAATCGGCTCCCTGAAATTACTCCTTTGCTTCTTCAAACTTGGAGCTAGCTGTTTCAGAAGAACCTCAAACTGGCCGACGGACATCCAAAAATAAGTTCTGAAGCGACCGTGGTATAGTTTAAGCTCCTGAACCAAGCAGTGGAACTCACCAAGTTCTCTTCTTTCTTGTAGTATTGGGTGCACCCATGTGCTGCGCTTCTTTTTCTTTTTTTCCTTTTTCGCTTCCTCCTGGGACACGTCTTCCTCCCCTTCGGAAAGTCAAAAAAACGCATCGTGCTTGATATGTGTGGCCAGGTGGGTCAAAACTCAAATCCGAATATTTCGCAATTTCGCATCGTTTATTCGCATCGCACCCGGTGTGTAAGGACCTTAAGAGATGCAAAAATCACCCCAAAAGATCTAAAATGTCCTCAAAAGATACAAAATTTACCTCAGGGGATTCAAAAATGACACTAAAAGTGTGAAAAATAACACTAAGAGATGGAAATAACACTGTAAAAGAAAAAGAAAAACGACACTAAGAGATGCAAAAATGACCCCAAAAGATCTAAAATGACCTCAAATATACAAAATGTACATCAAGAGATTCAAAAATGACACTAAAAACTCCAAAAAATCAAACTCTTAAGCGGAAAAATGATACTAAAAGATCCCAAAATTACCCCAAAAGTTCCAAAAAATGACACAAAAAGATCCATAAATAACACTAAGAGATGCAAAAATCACCCCAAAGCATCTAAAATGACCTAAATAGATCTAAAATTTACCTCAAAAGATCCAAAAATGACACTAAAAGATTCAAAAATAACACTAAGAGACCAAACTAAAAGATGGAAAAATTACAGTAAGACATGGAAAACCAACTGATCAAAGAGGCAGGAAACTGAACATACGAGGCACAGATACAGATGAAAGCCATAGCTAGTTAGCTGCTATGCTAGCTTGAAAACACCAACTTCTATAAAGATCGATGGAGCAGTTTCGCTGTGGAGTGATTTAACTGATGGTACTGGTGGTTCTAGAGCCAGTAGGCAGAGTTTAACTGAGAAACTGAGGAAAACAGGAAGTGATCCTTCAGGACAGGACAAAGAAAATCTCTCTAATGCTGAATCCATGCAGGAAGATGAATCAGAACTGAGTTAGAATTAAAGGTTAAATGGTTGACCTGATGTTGGAGATAACTGAGGAGTTCAGTAGAGAGACACAGACCTGCAACAGGCAGCCGAAGACTTCAGGTAGAAAATACAGCAGCACAAGTTCACTGATGATGGATCAGGTTGTAAAATAAAGTGTTAGAGGGAGGAGGCAGGAATCCAAGCTGTAGGAAGAGACTGATCAGAGATCAAGAACAGGTAAACAGGAGGGTGGTAAATCTGAACCAGAGCAGATGAAGCGAGTCTGAAAGAACAGGAGAGTTTGGGTTGATTTAATCTCACAGCTCTTTACTGCAGTACAGTCTTCCCCCATTCTTCACTCTATTTTCCTGTCTGCCTCTCTACTTCTAAAAAGAGAAGTGACCGTTGACTGCACAGATTTATACGGAAGTGAAACTAACAGGAAGTTTTACTGCAGTAGAATCAGTGTGAGGCTGTCCACACTAAACTGATCTTCTTCTTCATGTCCATGATTCACTGATTACTGTGAGAATGTGAAAGAATCTTTTTAAAGACATTTATGTCACATTCTAAGAGAAACGAGTGTAGAGGACAGTATGTATGTTTACTCTGACAGCTGGTAATATGTTAGTAAAATACTTTATATACACACGTGGACAAAATTGTTGGTACCCCTCAGTTAAAGAAGGAAAAACCCACAATTCTCACTGAAATCACTTGAAACTCACAAAAGTAACAATAAATAAAAATTTATTGAAAATTAAATAATCAAAAACAGCCATTACTTTTGAATTGTTGATTAACATAATTATTTAAAAAAACAAACTAATGAAATAGGGCTGGACAAAAATGATGGTACCCATAACTTAATATTTTGTTGCACAACCTTTTGAGGCAATCACTGCAATTAAACGATTTCTGTGTTTGTCAATGAGCGTTCTGCAGCTGTCAACAGGTATTTTGGCCCACTCCTCATGAGCAAACAGCTCCAGTTGTCTCAGGTTTGATGGGTGTCTTCTCCAATGGCATGTTTCAGCTCCTTCCACATATGTTCAATGGGATTCAGATCTGGGCTCATAGAAGGCCACTTTAGAATAGTCCAACGCTTTTCTCTCAGCCATTCTTGGGTGTTTTTGGCTGTGTGTTTTGGATGGTTGTCCTGTTGGAAGACCCATGACCTGCGACTGAGACCAAGCTTTCTGACACTAGGCAGCACATTTCTCTCCAGAATGCCTTGATAGTCTTCAGATTTCATCGTACCTTGCACACTTTCAAGACACCCTGTGCCAGATGCAGCAAAGCAGCCCCAAAACATTACTGAGCCTCCTCCATGTTTCACCGTAGGGACAGTGTTCTTTTCTTCGTATGCTTGGTTTTTGAGTCTACGAACATAGAGTTGATGTGCCTTACCAAAAAGCTCCAGTTTGGTCTCATCTGTCCAAAGGACATTCTCCCAGAAGCTTTGTGGCTTGTCAACATGCATTTTTGCAAATTCCAGTCTGGCTTTTTTATGAGTTTTTTTCAGCAGTGGTGTCCTCCTTGGTCGTCTCCCATGAAGTCCACTTTGGCTCAAACAACGACGAATGGTGCGATCTGACACTGATGTACCTTGGCCTTGGAGTTCACCTTTAATTTCTTTGGAGGTTGCTCTGGGCTCTTTGGATACAATTCGAACGATCCGTCTCTTCAATTTGTCATCAATTTTCCTCTTGCGGCCACGTCCAGGGAGGTTGGCTACTGTCCCGTGGGTCTTGAACTTCTGAATAATATGAGCCACTGTTGTCACAGGAACTTCAAGCTGTTTAGAGATGGTCTTATAGCCTTTACCTTTAAGATGTTTGTCTATCATTTTTTTTCGGGTGTCCTGGGACAATTCTCTCCTTCGCTTTCTGTTGTCCATGTTCAGTGTGGTACACACCTTTTCACCAAACAGCAGGGTGACTACTTGTCTCCCTTTAAATAGGCAGACTGACTGATTATGAGTTTGGAAACACCTGTGATGTCAATTAAATGACACACCTGAGTTAATCATGTCACTCTGGTCAAATAGTTTTCAATCTTTTATAGAGGTACCATCATTTTTGTCCAGGCCTGTTTCATTAGTTTGTTTTTTTAAATAATTATGTTAATCAACAATTCAAAAGTGATGGCTGTTTTTGATTATTTAATTTTCAATAAATTTTTATTTATTGTTACTTTTGTGAGTTTCAAGTGATTTCAGTGAGAATTGTGGGTTTTTCCTTCTTTAACTGAGGGGTACCAACAATTTTGTCCACGTGTGTAGTTTGACCTCAGTAGAGTCAGAGAGGACACCAAGACTCTATGACTCCTCTGAAGGAGCTACTAGAAAGAAACTACTGGATGAGGCCACTAAGACAAATATCAGTATTCACTGTTTTCAATCATTTCTGGTGTTTGGGTGTTAAATAATGTAGAATTTTACTTCCTTTGTAGAAAATCATTTTAAATTAAAGCATCTGACTTACTTCCTTCCATCTGACAATTAAAACAGATTCTAAGGAGAACCTCAAACTATTTTAATTCTTTGACACAGAAATAATAAACTCCATGTGTACTTTTCCTCAGTGTTTATTGGACAGGACATCAGATCAAATGTATGCATTTAGACTCAGTACAGAGCAGACACCAAATAAACCAATGATCCAGTAAATGTTGACTTATTCTGAAAAGCCTGAAGTCACATCAACCTGCAGTTTAGGTTTGATTGAAGGTTCAACAATAATGTTTGATCAGAAACATGTTTTCATTCAGAATCAGTGCAGATTAAATGTAAAATAAAACAACGATATAATAAATGATGACAGTTTGTTCCTTTCATGTGAACACCAACATCATCTCACACTCAGTAAATGTTTGTCCTGGAACTTAAAGGAAACCCACTGATTCAAAATCACTCTTTAAAAGCCTAAAATCTGTTAAATCAAAGCTGAAGTTTTAGCTGGATTCAAGGTTGAAGGTTAAATGTGCACACATTGATAGAATCCCTGAATCTGCAGCCCCCCCAATGAACCCACAAGAAACTCAGAAAACTAAAATATGCAACTGGAAAGCAAAGAAAAAAAGTTCAATCCTTAAAATCTAAATGTTTTATGGTTTATATCTGCATGATGAAAACCAGAACATCACTGGTTCAGATCCAACCAGGCTCTTTCATTTCATTACTATGATTTAAAAAAGGTATAAAAAGAGAAAAACTTTAGAAACATCTCTAAAAAACAGTCAAAGAACAAACCAAAGCATCAAAGAGTACGTAGAAACCAACTGAATAAAAACATCTCAGACCAAGTCCAGTGTTGACTCGATGATCCTCAGATGTTCAGTAGGAGAGCAGACCTCTGGAGTTTCTGTCCACTGATGGAAGCTGAAACAGAAACCAGACAGACACACAGCCAGGTTGTAACACTGAACAATGATGGAAAACAGTCATCAGGCAGGACTCAACATCTGCTTCCAGCTGTTCACACTGGAACACTGAATCTGAGGATTAGTTGAAGTTTTCAGCAGCAGCTTCATCAGATGTTCCTCTGCATGTGTCATGGACATCAGCTCTACTGCAATTAAAGCTTTTATTAACGTTATGTAGAACAAAGACTGTTCACAATCAAACACAGTTAGAAATATCAGACTTACATTCAAGGTTTTACCCCAGTTGTGACGTTTCTCCGGCTCGGCTGCGTTTCAGTTCCTTGTAGTATTTCTTCACCTCCTCAAGTTCTGCTGCAACATCTAAAAAAAAACACTCATTGGAAATGTGTCCACGTCTTTTACATGGATGGTTTATTTACAGGATTCTTAGAGTTCTACATCAATGACTCTGAAATGTTCCTGTTACCTGGAGTTAAGCTGTCATCTGTCTTCATTGACATCTCAATGGATTTCTCCAAGGTCTCCTGCAGTGTCTCCAGGATTTTAGCCTATTCAGAATAAGATCTTCATCAGTCATCACAGAGAGCTCAAGACAAACTTAATCATAAAGAAATGAACTGTTCAGACTAGAAAAAGGACCAGTGACTCCATGATGGAGATAAAATCTATGTCTGAGCTTCAGGAGCAGGACCACACCTCCATCACTCCCTTCCTGTCCTACGTCTGTACGTTCTACTCTGTCCTTCACACTTGTTGGTTCTTGTTTCTGGTTCTCCACCCTCCCTGTACTTCTGCCTCCTTTTCCTGTCTTCTCCTTGTCCTAGGAGGTCCACTAGCTGCTGCTGATCTCTAAGCTTTCCTCCAACACCACATCAGCTCATCTCAGTCTTCACATAATGATCCTTTGAATCCACTAAAGAGTCCAGCTTCAGATCAGTGGTGTGGTTCTCACTAGTGAACTGTAGGTTTATGGATGTCCCTGATTAATAACTACTGATAAAATTAATACACTTCTTTAGTAGTTTATGAATCTTTCACAATGACACATTTTCCACTGAAATACAGAAAAATCCTTCATGTGAACAGTGAATGTGTTTTCAGTCTCATCATATTTCATCTTATAAAACAGAACAAACCTTTAAATCCTTCATCTCCTTCAACATGACAGCTTTAGCCTCCTCAAACATCGTGTCTTTTGAGACTCGTAGATGTCGTTTAATAGTCTCTCTCATGTTTTCCAGTGTGTCCTTTTTACGAAATGCTGCTGCTTCTACAATAAAAAAACAAGTTATTGTCTAATATGATTTTTATGCACATTTATGATCAATGTAAATGTGTGTAATCACACTGACAGGCTGTGTATCATCACTGCATTTCTTACTTTTGTAGCAGATCAGCATTTTTGCCTTGATTGTCTCTGCCAGGGTGCTGTAGATGGTTTTCTTATGGTCCCGAATGATTTTTTTCAGTTTTGTCTTTATTATTTCTTCCTATGAGAGATGAAGAAAATCCATCCATTCATCCATCCTCTATACATCGCTTTATCCTCACTAGGGTCATGGGGGGTGCTGGAGTCTATCCCAGCTGACTCTGGTGAAGGCAGGGGACACCCTGGACAGGTCACCAGTCTGTCACAGGGCTACATATACAGACACACAATCACACTCATGTAACCCAGGTTAACAAATCTGTTTTAGTCTCTCTCCTTTCTCCCTGATGTATTTTTAAAACCTTGCGTTATTTTCTGGGTTTTGTGGGGATAAATTCATGGGGCTATTGGCCAATCATTGCCCTCCATTTAACAATGTCATGCAGTCACGTGACTCAGTCCGGCCAACTACTTCCCCTTTAGTATGGCGCTGCTCGTCATTCCAGCAGCAGCTGTGGGGTAGGCAACACGAGTCCAGAGCTACAGGTCGGTTTAAACTTCTATAATAGCGCTATTTTTGCATTACTTTTGCTTGATATTTATTATTTCTAATCGTTAAACTTGTAGATTCCCCATACTGTCGCCATATTCGCGTGGAAGCAGGCGCTGGGTGGTGATTGGACTGGAAACTGGTGAGTGTTTGGTTGTATGTCCTCGCGCTAGCCGCATTAGCGTTTGTATAGCCAAATTAGCCTAGCCGCCTCCATTCATTTAAACGGAGCAGTTAGCATTGCTTGCGATGTCCATTGTCTGTGAAGAGCACTACATGGTTCATGCCTTGTTTGTCCAAGAACGGCAACCAAACACATGTAACTGTCTGAAGTTCTATGAAGGCATATTAATGCCAAAATTCCCTTTATGACTTAAGGTGTCTTTTTATTTTTTTTAGTGTTTATTCACTGAATTGAGATATTAAGCACATTTATGTATTTTGACCATTCATTGAATTGTGTACAATTTTATTCTACAAAAATAATGTAGGTACCATTATTTTTTTAATTCTTTCGATTTCAATTGATATACATTGTTATTGATATTTATGAATCTTTGTATGCATTGATAGTTACATTTGGAGAATGTGTTTTAGCATTTTAATTTGCATTTATGCAATAAGTGCATTTAATCCTGAATCTTGTATATACTGTACTGACGTAGCTACGAGACTATTTGTGTAAATTTACAAATGATTCATTAGAGCTTTTGGTCCTGTTTAGGCCCAGGGTTTTGGATGGCGAGCTAAGAAGAAGCCTCAAACCTAAGAAACTGGCAACCGCTTCAGTTGTATTCCCTCCACCGGGCCGGTAGGGGGCTCTGTCGCCCACAAGAAACTCTTCCACTGGCTAACTAGCCACTGCCACCTAAATCATACAACACTTACACTTTCCTTTCCCAAAACTCCTTTCCATTCTCCTTTGATCTGGACAATCGAATGCAACCCAGACGTGGGTTTTCAAAGACTTTGGGTGGCTTGAACTGTGGACTTGTTTTTGTTGTTTTTTTTGTCCTTCGGTGACAGAGTTTTGTGCTGTGTGTATGGATTATGGACCTGATTTTTCTAAATGCTCTGGATGTTGTGCATTTATTTGATTGTCGTGGTTGTTTTCGATTAATATGAAAATGAAGCGCTGACGTTCGCAAATAGCCATGCACATTGTTACTCTAATTGTTCATTGTAAATATTTTTTGCACTTTTTGCACTTTACTAAAATGAAACTGATAACAGCATCATAAAAAAAAAACATTCAGTGTCCCGTCAACTCTCTCCTAGAGCGAAATCAGATCTTCTGTTCACTAGCATATTATTATATTTTACCATCATACAGTTGCTACACTCACATTCACACCTACGGACAATTTAGAGTAACCAATTAACCTCAGCATGTTTTTGGACTGTGGGAGGAAGCCGGAGTACCCGGAGAAAACCCACGCATGCACAGGGAAAATATATTTAACCAAAAAATCAGTTATCATGGAATCATGCATGTTAATATCTCATTGTAGTTATACATGTACATAGGCACTGAAGTAAAAAAAAAAAAAAATCAGTTTAGTAACCAAACTGTCTTTTAAATGTTTCCACAATGGAAATCAAATGTTCTTCAGAAAGTTCTTCCAGCTCTGCAGCAGAAGTTCCCATAAATGGTACATGTGTGTCTGTGTCTGTGTTTGTGTCTGTGTCTGTGTGTGTGTGTGTGTGTGTGCATACACACACACACACACACACACACACACACATATATATAAATGTGTGTGTACACACACACACATTTATATATCTGTATATAAAACAATAATTGCAATTTTGTCTCACCTCTGTCATGAGAAATATCAGCTGCAGTTTGAGGCTTTGATTCTCCTTCTTTAGCCTCTTTGTGTTCAGGGAAAATGACCTGATGGCGCCTTTGAATGATTCCCTTTTATCTTCATTTCTAAAACATATCAAGTTAGAATGATAAGAAAAGTATCACTGATGTATTTGTGTTTTAATAATAATAAATGCAGAATGTACTAATTCTAAATATCCTCAATTGTTGGAAAGTGATCCAACAACAGGTTTTATGTCCTCATTCAGTCACTTCTTACGGGAAGGTCTTCTTGAACTCCTCATCGATGCTGTCTGTCAGCCATGAAGCTAATGTAGCATTCAGGTTGATTTGTGTTTCTTTTTCTGGTTTGTGGACGCCATCTTTCTGAACTACAGAGTTCAGTGTCCTGTGAAAAGCACTGCCCGTCTTTGGCTGAGATGAAACAGGGAAAAAGTCACTGTAGATACGCACTGATAAAAAGTCAAATTACTCTAAATTTAATATTCAAATACATACAGGATATAAGATGGAGTGTATTTTTTTTTCACATAAACGTTTAGATCTTTCCACCCCCTCAGTAAGACGTGTTTCAAAAGCCTTGTGAGCATCTTCCACTGCTTTTTGGACTCCACCAAGTTGAAGGTTTAGATTCTTTTCAAGTTGAACACAAACATCTGTTTTCTTTTCAGCCTGAAATGAAAAACAACACATTCATTATTAGATAGACAGACAGACAGATGTTTTCACTAAATCTGATCGTTGACTGTTATCTCCTTATTTGCTGTGATTACTATTTTCTGTAAATACTAGAAACAGCACAATGAATGAGCTTTTATTTCTTGTTCTTACCCCTTTTTTAGACCTAGCCCCTTCCATCAATGAGAGGATCCCATAAGCTCCCTTCACATAGTTTAATGTCTCGGAGTGATCGTCATTGAGATCTTTCAAAAATTCCTGAAGTTTGGGTATTTCTGGAAAAACAAAGTAGTTTTATAAAGACGTATTTCAATGAAATAAGGCAAAGAGTTATTCTTGACAGCTGCGCCAAAACAGAATATATATTTGGACTATACATTTTCTGCTGTCCAAATATTCATAGAGCTGTGAAAAAGTATTTGCCCCCTACAGAAATCATTTATTTCTGCATATTTGTCAGACATAAATATTTTAGATAATCAAATTATTGGTAAAATAAGACAAAGATAACCTAAAAAAAGACAAAATTCAGTTTTAGGAGGTGACTCCATTTTTTGAAGGAAAAATGCTGTCCAACCTATCTTACTCTAAAAAATAAAAAAATAATTAACAAAAAAAGTAATTGCTCTCTTAGCTACCAACCTACCAAATGATCAGATTCATTTGTCAGTTGGATTCAGTTTCTCCATCCACACTCACATATGAATAAAATTTAAATAAAATCTGTCTTCCATTTTTATGGAATGATGGCGCTGGCTATGGCGACACGCAGCAGCAGTGTGTGAGGTGTCCGTTTGTTCGGTGTGTTTAAGTGTTTTTATTAACTCTTTTTACTAACTCTTTTAACCACTTGTGGAAGACAATGTCGGCAGGGAATCATCCCAGTTTGGGGGGCATTCTCTTCTTTTTAACACTTTTATTCCACTTTTTACTTGGAGTATGCGTGAGTGGAAAACCTCACCAGTATAGTCGCAACTTCCTAGTTTTGCTCCGTGACTCCGGATTGGGTACCGTGGATCCCTCAACACCTGTTCCCCCAGAGATCAACCGACTGAATCCCTTCACAGAAAACTGGAGCGGGTCGGATGGACCGAGACGTGCGAGGAAAAGAAGGAAACGCGGCGGACTGCGACAGAGGCTCAAGCGGCAGGGCCACCGTCGGATACCTCTACCCACTGTCATCCTGGCTAATGTTCAGTCGCTCCGGAATAAAGTGGATGAGCTTCAGGGTAACGCCAAGTATTTGGCAGAGTACAGGGATGTATGTATCCTGGCCCTCACGGAGACCTGGCTTAAGAATTTGGAGTTTGGATTTGGAGTTCCCTTCCGCCTTGGCAGAGACCCCGCAGTGACCGGTAAGTCACTCGGCGGGGGGGGGGGGGGGTGTCTCTACGTCAATAAAAACTGGTGTAATACGGTGATTGTCAGGGAGACACTGTGCACCAAAGACATTGAATTATTGTCCGTATCCCTGCGACCGTTTTATCTTCCCAGGGAATTTCCACAGTTATTTATTACTGTTGTTTATGTTCACCCGAAGGCTAATGCTGATGTAGCAACCCAGGCTATGCTGAAAACAGTGCAGCGGCTGCAGGGGTTAACGCCGGACGCACCGTGCTTCATTTTGGGTGATTTTAATCACTGCAAACCGTCAAAGTCCTTGGCCAAATTTTATCAATATGTGACGTGTCCCACTCGACATGCAAAGTGTCTCGACCTTTGTTTTGGATCCATAAAAGGAGCATGTAAGTCCTTCAGCAGAGCTCCACTCGGCATGTCTGATCATAACATGGTTTATTTGGTTCCGACCTACAAATTCGTCCTGAAGAGGAACAAGCCGGAAAGAAGATTGGTTCCGGTTTGGTCAGAGGAATCAATCCACTGCCTCCAGAACTGCTTCCACAGTACAGACTGGGATTTGTTCACAAATGTTTGCACGGATATTGATGAATTAACTGATGTTGTTTCATCATATGTTTCTTTTTGTGAGGTCTCCATTATTCAACACAAAGAAATTTTCCTTTACCCCAATAATAAGCCATGGGTGACCAAAAGTGTCAAAGCTGTGATTAATCAGAGGAACATCTGTTTCACTCAGGGTGACACTGCTAGATATCGGGAGTTTCAAAAGCAGCTTAAAAAGGAGCTTAAACTTGCCAAATGTAAATATAAGGACAAGGTTGAGAGGATGCTAAGGACGGGCAGCTCTCGGCCTGCATGGGAGGGGGTCAAATCTATGATGGGGATGCAATCAAAGAAAAGCCATGTCTCCCTTAATGGAAAGTCTGATCTGGTGCTCTCAAATGAACTGAACAACTTTTACAACAATTTTAACAACTGTGATTTTAGTGAGGAATTGTCAGTTTTTAAAAATGCTGGCCCCTCACAGAATAATGTTGATGACAGGAGCAAGGTGTGTAAAATTTTCTGCGAAATCAATGAAAGGAAAAGCCCTGACCCCTATGGCATTGGAGGGCGTGTTCTTAAGAACTGTGCTGATCAGCTGGCAGATATATTTACTTTCATTTTTTCATTGTCCCTCCAACTATTAGCGTGGCTAATGGATTTTTTAACAGAAAGACCACAACGTGTGAGGGTTAGTGGTATTTTGTCAGACACCCTCATCTCCTCCACTGGATCACCTCAGGGCTATGTCCTTTCTCCTTTACTGTCTGTTTCCAACACGAATGAGTGCCGTAGCCAACATGTGGGGCGTCACATCTTGAAGTTTGCGGATGACTCAGTGATTGTGTCCTTGCTGAGTAATGACCACCCTGACCATGGCCCTGTATTGAAGGAATTCACTGACTGGTGTTCCACATCCCTGATGCACATCAATGTGTCTAAAACTAAAGAAATGTTTATAGACTTTAGGAAACATCAGTCAGTCTTCCCTGCTCTTGCCATCGAGGATCAAGCCGTGGAGGGGGTCCATACTTATAAATATCTCGGTACTAATATTGATGACAAGATGTCTTTCGACTTTCATGTCGATGTTGTTTCTAGGAAGGTGTATCAACGCATGTACTTTTATTGGAAAGTGCAGAGTTTTAAGGTTGATAGTACTTTTATGAAAATGTTTTATTCTTGGTCTTCTGAATCGCTCTTAGTCTGGTCTCTCACCCAGGACCAGTTTGCCTTGGGAGACCCTATCAGGGCTTATGCCCCGGACAACATAGCTCCCAGGATCACCGAGACACTCAAACCCCTCCACCGCGATAAGGTGGCGATTCGACGCATCCTAACCCTTCGAGCATAAGGTTGCTCATAAGTGTACTTGGTACCAGAGCACCTTAGGCCAAAGGTCGATGATCGACTTTATAGTTGTATTGTCAGACCTGCGGCCATATGTTTTGGACACTCTGCTTGAAGAGAGGTGCAGAGCTGTCAACTGATAACCACCTGGTGGTGAGTTGGATCCGATGGCGTGGAAGACTGCCGGACGGACCAAAAGTGGAGTGTGGGTGAACTGGGAATGTCTGGCGGAGGACCCTGTCCGTAGGGTTTTAACTCCCACCTCCGGAAGAGTTTCTCCTGCATCCCGGGGGAGGTTGGGGACATGGCGTCTGAGTGGTCCATGTTCAAAACCTCCATTGCAGAAACAGCTGCTAGGAGCTGTGGTCTGAAGGTCATTGGTGCCTGTCGTGGCGGGAATCCAAGGACCCGCTGGTGGACACCAGCGGTGAGGGAGGCCGTCAGGCTGAGAAAGGAGACTTTTCGAGCCTGGTTGGCTCGGGGGTCTCCCAAAGCAGCTGACAGGTACCGGTTGGCCAAAAGGGCGGCAGCTGTGGCGGTTGTGGAAGCTAAAACTCGGGTGTGGGAGGAGTTCGGGGAGGCTATGGAGAAATGGTAAATGGTAAATGGTAAATGGTTGTATTTATATAGCGCTTTTATCCAAAGCGCTTTACAAGCGACTTTCGGAAGGACTTTCGGTCGGCCTCGGGAAAGTTCTGACAAACCGTTCGACGCCTCAGGAAGGGGAGGCAGGGCTTCCCTCCGGCTGTGTACAGTCGTTATGGAGAACTGTTAACCTGTACTGGGGATATTGTCGAGCGGTGGAAAGAGCAGTTCGAGGAACTCCTGAACCCAGTAAACACATCCTCTATGGAGGAGGCAGAGCCTGAAGACTCGGGTGGATCTTCGTCCATATCCATGGCAGAGGTCGCCGAGGTAGTTAAGAAGCTTCTCAGTGGCAAGGCGCCAGGTGTGGACGAGATTCGCCCTGAGATGCTGAAGGCTCTGGACATTGTTGGACTGTCCTGGTTGACACGTCTATACAATGTCGTGTGGGCATCGGGTACAGTGCCTGTGGAGTGGCAGACCGGGGTGGTGGTCCCTATTTTCAAAAAGGGGGACCAGAGAGTGTGTGCCAACTACCGTGGTATCACACTTCTCAGCCTCCCCGGGAAAGTTTACTCGAGGGTGCTGGAAGGGAGGATCCGACCGTTAGTCGAACGTCGGATTCAGGAGGAGCAATGCGGATTCTATCCCGGTCGTGGAACAGCGGACCAGGGGCCTCATTTATAAAGCTTGCGTATGGTAAATGGTCTGTATTTATATAGCGCTTTACTATACCTGCAAGGTACCCAAAGCGCTTTACATGATACGTCACATTCACCCATTCACACACACATTCACGGCGGAAGCTGCCATGCAAGGCGCTAACCACGACCCATCAGGAGCAATTCGGGGTTAGGTGTCTTGCTCAGGGACACCTCGAACACGACGGGGTGAGGATCGAACCGGCAACCCTTCGGTTGCAAGACGGCCACTCTACCCACTGAGCCATGCTGCACCTAGAAAGTGGCGTACGCCACTTTCTACGCAAAGGTTGTGATTTATAAAAACAAAGTTGGCGTGAGAATGTGTGCACGGTGCGCCAACCTTGATGCTCGATGCTTGCTTACGCACAAAACAGGGCTAGAAAGTGGCGTAAATCACAAACTTTGCGTAGAAAGTGGTGTATGCTGTGTATGTTGTGATTTCTAAAAACAAACTTGGCGTGAGAATGTGCGCACCGGTGCGCCAACTTTGATGCTTGCTTACGCACATTTTGTAGACCGAGGGAACGGCAGTGCCGGAGGGTGAAGTGGTGAATTGAAACCAGATTGATCTCAAACCTTTATTGTCATCACATATTAGACTTGTACAGCCGGATAATCATAAACCCTCATTGTTGTAGATGTTCATATAGTGCGCCATTCGGCCTACGACTGTATTTGCAGAATTATGTTCATATATCAAACTTCCATCTTCAAATGATATAGAGCAGTGAGTGGCACTGATTGATTACTAATTTGAAAAAGGCCTGTGACAATCAGTCCAATCGCTGATCAAGCGGATAAAAAGCGGGTGACAGCTGTGCTTAATGTGGCACAATGGATGCGCTGGCATCGCTGGAAGATCACGTTAAGAATGGAGAGACTTTATGGATCACGGGGATTTGCCCATGACGATGACTGGCTAACAAGCCGATTCAGATTCTCTAGAGCAGTACTCTTGGATCTATGTGCTGAACTGGGCCGTCTTAGACAGACCCACCTGCCGAAACCATCCCGGTACAGACACAGGAGCTGACGACTCCGGGGTTTCTGGCGACACCGGCTCCTTCCAGCGGAAATTGGCCGACAGGTATGTGTTTAATATGAAGAATATATGAGGTTACATATACACATATATGTGGGTCAACACATGATTCATTCATCCTGACGCACAGCAGAGAAAAGACTGCAGGGGGCGCTGCGTAAAATGCCGTGGATCAGCAGCTTATTTATATACAGATACATTCATGAGTTACTTTGCATTGACCATTCATGGTAAAATGTGGGTGTGTTGTGGGCGGAATGTGAGGTGGATCCACCTGTGCAATCTTCCAGCAGGTGTGTGATTTATCAAGAAATTGCGTGCAGCTGTGCTTACACACAGTTTTATAAATCAGGGTCGGAGGGCATACGCCCATTTCGAATTTTCAGCGTACGCAAACTTTAGTATGGATCCTACGCAATGTTTTATAAATGAGGCCGCAGCTCTTTACCCTTGCGGAGCTGCTGAGGGGGTCATGGGAGTATGACCTGCCAGTCTACATGTGTTTTGTGGATCTGGAGAAGGCCTATGACCGTGTCCCTCGAGGGGCTTTGTGGGGGATACTGCGGGAGTATGGGGTCGCGGGCTCGTTGCTATGAGCCGTTCGGTCCCTGTACGACTAAAGTGAGAGCTGTGTCCGCATACTCGGCACTAAGTCAGACACATTTCCTGTGGGATTTGGGCTCTGCCAGGGTTGTCCCTTGTCTCCAATCCTGTTCGTGGTTTTCAGGGACAGGATTTCAAGGCGCAGTCGTGGTGGGGAGGATTTTCGGTTTGGGAGCCTCAGGATCGCATCTCTGCTTTTTGCGAATGATGTGGTTTTGTTGGCGTCCTCAGACCGTGACCTTCAGCACACACTGGAGCGGTTTGTAGCCGAGTGTGAAGCAGGGATGCGGATCAGCACCTCCAAGTCCGAGGCCATGGTTCTCTGCCGGAAACCGGTGGATTGCTCCCTCCGGGTTGGGGGGGAGTTGCTTCCCCAAGCGAAGGAGTTTAAGTATCTCGGGATCTTGTTCACGTGTGATGGGAAAATGGAGCGAGAGATGGACAGGTGGATTGGTGCGGCGTCAGCAGTAATGCGGGCGTTGTACTGGTCCGTCGTGGTGAAGAGGGAGCTGAGCCGTAAAGCAAAGCTCTCGATTTACCAGTCCATCAACGTTCCAACCCTCACCTATGGTCATGAGTTTTGGGTAGTGACCGAAAGAACAAAATCACGGATACAAGCGGCCGAAATGAGCTTCCTCCATAGGGTGGCTGGACTCAGCCTTAGAGATAGGGTGAGGAGCTCAGACATCCGGAGGGAGCTCGGAGTAGAGCCGCTGCTCCTTCGCATCGAAAGGAGCCAGTTGAGGTGGTTTAGCCATCTAATTCGGATGCCTCCAGGGAGACTTCCTTTGGAGGTTTTCCGAGCACGTCTGCCTGGGAGGAGACCCCGGGGTAGACCCAGAACTCGCTGGAGGGATTATATATCCCTTCTGGCCTGGGAACGCCTCGGGATCCCCCAGGTAGAGCTGGAAAGCGTCGCTGGGGGGAGGGACGTCTGGAACGACCTGCTTTGCCTGCTTTGCCTGCTGCCTCTGCGACCCGGCCCTGGATAAGAGGAAGAAAATGGATGGATGGATGGTTTTATTCTTGTTTTGAGTCTGTTTTAACTTTTTCTTTTATCTGCTGGTACAGTTTACTTTCACTTAAAAACAAAAACAAATTACAGAGTACAGTGAGAGTATGCAGCAAAATTGCAGGTATTAACCTCAACAATCTCTCTGATGTATATAAGCTCAGAACCTTAAATAAGGCCCGCACACTCCTCACTGACCAGAGCCACCCCTTGGTTGGTGAGTTTGTGCTGCTCCCGTCAGGCCGCAGGTACATCCTGCCAAGATGCAGGACAAATAGACTTAAGCATTCCTTTGTCCCTGCTGCAATTGTCCTGCTAAACAAGTGACTGACTAACCTGTTGGTGCTATCGATTGTTATTGTCTGTGCTTTATGTAACTGGTACTCTGCGAGTGTTGTTGACTTGCTCTGCTAGCTGTATAGTGATTTGCCACATTCCAAAGACATTGAAGAACAGATGAGGAACAAAGTCATTGATATTCATCAGTCTGGAGGGTTCCAAAGCCATAGCTGAGGATCTGGGACGACAGAGAACCACAGTAAGAGACATTATCCACACATGGAGAAGCATGGAACAGTGGAGAACCTTCAGGAGTGGATTAACTACCAACATTTCTCCAAGAGAACATCAACATCTAATCCAGGAGGTCACAGTAGACCTCACTGACCTCAGTTAAAGTCTGTTTGTCTACATGATTCCACAATAAGGAAGACTCTGGGAGGAAATTGAACCATGGGAGAAATGGAAGGATCAAACCACTACTGACCAAAAAGAACATAAAAGTTAATTTACAAAAAAATCTGGATGAACCGTAAGACTTTTGGAATAACATCCTGTGGACTGATGAGTCAAAGGTTGAACTTCTTAGAAGACAGGGATCACACATCTGGTGTAAAGCTAATACTGCATTCTACAGAAGAACATGATACCAGCAGTGAAACGTGGTGGTGGTAGTGTGATGGTTGGAGGACCTGGATGACTTGTCATGAATTCTGCTTTCTATCAGAAAATCTTCCAGGAGAACATCCATCATCAGTTCATGACCTAAAGCTCAACAGTAATGGGTTCTGCAGCAAGACAATGACCCAAAAACACAAACAAGTCCACCTCTGAGTGGCTAATAAAAAAATAAACAAACAAAGGTTCTGGAGTGAGAGAGCCAGCAGATGTGTTGGCTGTATAAAGGGCAAGTGTCTTGTGCTTTGGTTTTACATTGTGTTTCATCTTGTTGGGAAATCAAAATGTTGGTGCAGTTTGGGAAGTACTGTCTGCGGATTTGCATGGTTAAAATGCCAATCACAGCTGTCCCAAACAAACTATCACAAAGATTTGACAGCAAAATGTTAATACCAGGGTTGAACCAACCAGTAGTTGGGTTTACAGGGACAATTATTTCTTCACAGAGGTAATAGAGGTTTTCAATAAGTCTTCAGTAAAACCACATCTAAAAACTGCATTTTGTGCTTTGTGGACTATGTCTGTCTAATATTCAATACATTTAAATATTAGCTTGATGATCTGGAACATTTAAGTGTGAGTAATGTGCAAAAATAGAAGATTTCTGTAGGGGGCAAATACTTTTGCACACCACTATGTGGAGACTTCACCTACCGGTGTCCTCTGGATCCAGATGTTTCTTTTTCAGGAACTCTTTGGAGCTCACTGTGAACACTTGGAAATCACTGACATGTTTCTGGTGAAAATGGGTTTAAAGGTAAGTCATAAAATAAGATGAGATAAATTCTACTGATCCCTAACTGGGGAACTTCAAATGTTGCAGCAGCTGAATGTAAAAGAAGCTCAGGAGGAAACCAAACTACAGAAGTATTCATGCAGGAGGACCTTAATTAAGGTTCCTTTATCAGTTAAAAGGTCATCAGTCAGAGCTGCAGTCTGTAACTACAACCATCAATCTGTGTAGATCAGTCTGTAAAACTCACCTTAACCTGGTTTAGACTGTCAAATTCTTCTTTCACTTCTTCCTTGACTTCTTCATTTCTTTCTACGATGCGATCACGAACATTTTCTGAACTATAAGAAAAGAAATAGTGACGTCTCATCCAGAGTTTAGAGCACTGAAAGATGATTTTTATTTCATACAGTTCATTTCTCTGACATGTTTAAAGTTTAAATGATCTTTTGTTGAACGTGTACCAGCTGATAGAGATGCTACAAGTTACAGTGAAATACTGATGCTTCACTTTACAGGTGTGTGAGGAACTTTCTTGGAACGTTGCTTTGGTCATTATTATACAGAAAACTAATTCAGAGACAGTTCTTTTAGTTTAGTTAATAATGCTGACTTG
The DNA here is from genome assembly GCF_021347895.1 of Acanthochromis polyacanthus. Classification (NCBI taxonomy): domain Eukaryota; kingdom Metazoa; phylum Chordata; class Actinopteri; family Pomacentridae; genus Acanthochromis; species Acanthochromis polyacanthus. The sequence continues at coordinate 1,966,492 of NC_067125.1, read as the reverse complement.
TTCATTTATAGAAGAATTTCACTGATTGAACTCCTTCATTTAAACCTTATGCTGCAGACCTCTCACCATAAAATCTGAACTTTGATAACCATTCGACACCGTTGAATAACTCCATCCCATGTTACTTCCTGCCTGCACATCCTGCCTTCCCTCTTCAGACCTTGTTTACCTTCGATCCTCCACTGATGTACACCTGTCTCCTGCACCTGTTAAAGTTACCATCCCTGTCACACTTCACACTTCCTTTCTACTGCTTTCCCAGTCAGGCTGTCAGCTACATCTAGTTTCTGTCTCTGGCTTCTATCTAGAATATCGTGTCATGCTTGTGTGTAAACTGTCACGTGTTCCAACCGTGTATTCTCCAGAATCATGTTTTCATCATGTTCTGTAGTGTTACACAATCGACCGTAGAGTCTTCTTCACTGTGTGCATTTCCTGCTGATCCTGGCCTCTTCAGTCTTTCTTAGCCTGGTGATACACATCACCCCTGTTGTTTCCATCCAGCATAGTATTGCTGGTCAGGGAGCTTTGCTAGGTCAGCATGAGCATGTATTCTATAGTTTGGTAGACTACAACCACGCACTATTAAATCAAGTTACACAGCTGACTAATAAAATGTCTAGTTTAAAACTGCAAACTGTTCAGCTCTCTGTTCATCCACACAGAACCTCAGCTTAGCCCAGCTCCTAGGTTCCGGTCAGGCCTTTTAAAACCAGGTATCCTTGGTATTCAATATGCAGACCCTCTCACATTCCACTGATTGAGCTCGTATTGCCTATTTAATCAGTCTATTAAAGGATCAGCAAGAGAGTGGGTAGCTATACTGTGGGAGGGTCAGGCTGATATGTGGCTGTTCTGTGGCCTTCACTAATGGAATAAAGAAGCTGTTTGACCATCTGGTTCGAGGAAAAGATGCCAGAAATCGACTCATCTCCACTCAGAGAGTCCATGGTGTGGCGTAGTATGCGGTGGAATTCTAGACCTTGGCAGCAGAGAGTGGCTGGAACGTCAAAGCATTTCAGGGCATGTTCTACAAAGGCCTCAATTAAAAAAATGACCAGAGACAAACTGTCAACCAAAGGCGACACCTCCAAATGTGACAGAGAACAGACCCTCCAGACGACCCCTCCTGTACCCCACTCTGCATACCCAGCCTCCATCATTATCCAACCAACCTATCCAGAATCAGAACCCATGAAACTCAGATGAGCCCAGCTGACCCCTCACAAGAAAGACCATGGCAGAGGCACAAACACCTGCTCTACTGTGGGAGACTGGGACACTTCATTGCCACCTGCCCTACTCGACTGTTAAAAGAATTGGCTTACCCTTTACTACAGGAATATGGTGAGCCAAACGTCTAAAACTTCTCCCTACATCTGCAGCTCACTGCTTCCCTCTGCTGGTAAACCCTGTCTGTACCTGTGTCCAACCTGACTGACTCTGTAGCAGAGGAGAACTTCATGGACAGCAGCCTAGCCAAGCAAATGCACAACCCCCACATAGACTGATCCCAGGAAGAAGTAGCCTCTTGGAGCTCTGATTGTCAGGCTAATTGTCTCTGCTCTGCCCTGACCCCAGCAGATCCATCAGTCCTGTTCCACCAGAGACAATCAGCTTTACCCAAGTGCCTCTGGAATACCATGATCTGTCCCAGGATTTTAGAGAGGCTCATGTCCTCACATTGCCTCCACAGAGACCCTATGATTGTGAGTTTGACCTTCTCTGCCTGGTCGTTTATACAACCTGTCAAAAACTAAACAGTCTTCATACATTAGAGACTCCCTCACCAGCAAAATCATCCAACCATCCTCCTCTCCTGTGGAGGCTGAGTTTTTCCTTGGTGGATAAGAAAGACGGATACGACAACAGATACGACCTTGCATTGACTTCAGAGGCCTACATAACATCACTGTAAAGAACGAGTACCTCTTACCCCTAATATGATCTACTTTATTCATTAATCAGCTCAGCATTCACACCTCTACATGTTGCCACCATCTTCACAAAACTGGGCCTCCATAACTTCTATTACCTCATCTTAATCTGTGAAGGTGAGGAGTGGAAGATAACTTTTAACACTCTGCTGGTCCGCTTTCAGTTACATCGTCATGCCCTTCAGTCTCACCAACGTTTCCACCATTTTCCAACCTAATCAACAACGTCCTCCGAGACATGATCATCCAGTTTCTTTTTGTATACCTTGACCACATCCTGATTTACTCGCGCAACCCCGAGAAACAGACATGTGTGACCAGTCCTGGAACAGCTCCTGAAAACCGCCTGTTTGTGAAAGCTGAAGTATGTAAAGTCCATGCTGCCACCATGTCTCACATGGGTTTTATTTTCTCCAGAGAAGATGCTTGGATGGACCCCAATAAATTCTCAGCTGTGCAGGACTGGCTGCAACCAGAAAAACGGAAACAGCTTCATCACTTCTTACCATTCACCAACTTTTATGGGAGATGTATTCACAATTACAGCAAGGATGCCGCTCCTCTGACAAACCCTTCTATTGATCTTCTGAAGCCACCCACACCTTCCAAGACCTCAAGCTTCAATTTGTCTCTCCCCCAATTCTATTCCAGACTGATCATAGCCAACAGTTCATCAAATTAGATGATGCTCTCCAATGGATAATAAGCTCCATCCCTGTGCCTTCCTCTCCAGATGGTTATCTCCAGATAAACAGACCTATAGCATCTTAAACAGAGAGCTACTTGCCATCAAACTCACCTTGGAGGAATGGAGACACTTGTTGGAGTCAGACCAGACATTCATAGTATTCACAGACCACCAGAGCATTGAGCACATCCAGACAGCCAAACAGCTCAACTCCTACCAGGCCCACTGGAGTCTGTTTTTGGACATTTTAAGTTCTCCCTGACCTATCAACCAGGTTTCCACAATGTGAAACTGGATGCCTTACCCAGGAAGTTCTCGGTGGAAGATTCCTACATGTAGCACGAGTCTATCCTCCCCAAGACCAGCTTTGTCTCATCCCTAACCTAGGAGATGGAGTATTAGGTTCACCAAGCCTAGTCCCACCAACCAGACCCAGGTAATGGACTCCCTCTGTTACCAGTAACCTTTGCTTGTGTCTGATTCTTTCTGTTCTCAGGTCCTTCAGTTGTCCTTCATTAGTTTGATTTCCTAAAAGCTCCAATAAGGAATCAAGAAGGAAAGAGATGCAGAAATCTGGTTTTCTCACACAATGTTGCCTATTAAAGATGATTAAATGGAGGACATTCACAAATGTGGCGGTCACCTCATAAATGTTCAGCATCATAATTTACTCACTCATCATCTGAATCTTCAATAACATCAGACTTGGTGCAGATAAAGTGAATTTGCTGACACTGGCCACCATTTCCAATGAGGCTGCAGGTGTTCTCCAGGATCTCCCAGGGTTCTTTTTCTGATGTTGCTCGTTCAATATTGGCCACAATCCACACAGTAGAACAATCTCCAACAATCTGAAAGGATGTAACAGTCTGTTAGTCATCAATACTAAACCATCAGTACTAAAACATGATGTTTGCTTCCATAAAACAGTAATGTTCAATCAACAGCAGTACATGAGGATTAATTACCCTTTTCCACATTTCATCTCTGCTCTTGTTCCGGTCTCCACTTCCAGGAAGGTCCACCAGTGTGACGTGTTGGAGAAGATCATTATTAGGCACCTCGATGGTCACACACTTCACCAGTGGCCAAAAACACCTCGTTATTCCTTTCTTTTGTCTGCGTTCTGAGGAAGTCCTTGTATATTTGATTAATTTTGCAGAAAGATCTTTAGCCTGCAAAATGTAATAAAAGAACAAGTTAAAGCAATCACATGTAGAATAAATGTTGAAAATACAGATAGAAGTGACAGCAGCAACCAGAGCAGAATTAAACAATAACACTAAAAGTTAAGATGAAATTATATATAATCATATATATGTGCATAAATTGGACATTTTAAAATATAGACAAAAGTGTAATTTATCATTCAAAGTAGTTTAAAATCAATCCACTGGACTTTAAGAAAGTTCCTTGAAGACGTTTCACCTCTCATCCAAGAGAGGTGAAATGTCTTCAAGGAACTTTCTTAAAGTCCAGTGGATTGATTTTAAACTACTTTGGATAACCATGACCTGATGAATGAGAACCTACACACTGTAATTTATAATATTCTATTGAGTCCAACAGGAAGATGTGACCAACTGGTTCAAAAGCAGCAATTTAATAAAACAATAGCAGCATATTTCATCAATCTTTTTTCTTTTTAAAAAAAAATTATTTGGACCGGACAGTGCATATTCATGAACACACAATAATAATGGATTAGATTTATATAGCGCTTTTTTGGCCACTCAAAAAAGTGGGAATCAAACCACCAACCCTTGGACAACCTTCTTTATCACCTGAGCCACAGCAATCTCATAATACTTTACACAAAGTTACAGAAAATACACTGGATTTAGCACTATTCTAATTTCTATCAGTTAATCTGTGTTCACACCAATGTCATTTGTTCAAAACAAGTATTTTATTAATGTTGCTGCTGTTTTCTAAAAGGTTTTCCTTTGAAGGGTTAATTTGATCTGGATCTGTAGACCTGAATACAGCTGCTTCATATCCAGTTAAAATCTGAAAATAAATGTAAACAGTATTTATTTTAAATAGTATTTTTTTATGCTGCTTTTGTTAAACATTTGTTGAATTACTGTTGACCTAAACAAAACTCTGTATAAAACTATAAACCTTAATAACTGCAGATCTCACTTCATCACACTGATGGTTAAAATGTTTTTAATGTAACTACAGAAGGTTTGTCATCTTACTGATTTAAACGTCAGAGTCTTCTTCTTGGATTGGAGAAATTCTGGAATTTCTCTGAAGTATTTGGGGTCTACAGGATTTTCAGGGAATTTGTCTTTCCACTCTTTTCCATACAGTGCAGACAGCTTTTCATCCTCATCCTTTTTCTGTTCCCGATCTGTATTATTGTCATGAAACTGCTTCACTAACCAAACCTCATCTTCCCACTCCTAAAAACAAACAAAATGACATCTTAGTTTTACTAAATGGTCTGTAGTGGAACCAGTAACTGTTGCAGACACATTAGAACTCCTCAGATAGTTTCAAGGAAACAAACTCATCCATCGATCATTTTACCTTTGGTGTAATGAACTCAATGTCTGCTTCGTATTTTGAGTTGTCAGGGTTTGACTCCACTTTAATCATGACAGAGGTACAGGCCTTGGAGTCCCCAGTAGGCAACAGATTCTTCTCTCCAATGATGGCATTTATCAAAGAGCTCTTTCCAGCCCCAGTTCTGCCAAAAACACCGATCACTTCCCTCTTGTCTGTCTCCAAACCGTCGATTTTCTTCCTGTGAAGAGTTAAATATGAGTTAATTCAGTGATTTGAAAAATACTAAAATAGAAAACATGTGGCACCATCAGTAGGACATCTGTAGCCAGCCTGCTGAAGTTTAATTTAGAAATGAGGACAATCAGTATTTTATCTTTCTAGTAAAAAATACCAGAATTTGTTGTATCTGTGCTGCCATCCTGTCAGACAGTTGGACTGATGCTGTGGAGTTGCTTCTTACCATCAAAACCTCTATGTAGCATCCATGTAAGTGCATTTATTTTGACAAATGAACATATTTCACAAATCAGTTTTGACATCTATGAGCTTTTATTTTGAAAGTGTAGCATACTCCACAGAATCCTGTTGACTCTGTAAATATGAGGAATTTTCATGGGTAATGGAATTAAGACTTATAAAAAATTAAATCTGGGTCACAATAGAGTTGCTCACTGAGCTCTGTTATTCGGTACAGACTCTTATTCTGAAAGTGAACCCAAACATACAGAGGGTTTGTCCTTCAATAAATGTGTGAGAAAGAGACAGAAGTAGTTTGGTTAGCTCATTTCAATGCAATCCATCCTCCTAACTTTTTTCCTTAACTAACCCTCACCCTTTATTCTTACATTATAGAAGGACACAGAAGAACAAAAACAGCTCCTGTGCCCATGCACACCAGTTAGAACCTATTAGAACCTGGTGGAACCTACTAGAACATGTTAGAACCTATTAGAACATGCATCAAGGCTTTGTTAATATCATCAGTCATCTCTGTATATGTAGCCCTGTGACAGACTGGTGACCTGTCCAGGGTGTCCCCTGCCTTCACCAGAGTCAGCTGGGATAGACTCCAGCACCCCCCATGACCCTAGTGAGGATAAAGCGGTGTATAGAGGATGGATGGATGGATGGATGGATGGCTCTCTGTGTTGATTACTTGAAGCCACTGTTAGACTGTCCTGCTGATAGAACCACTTTAACAGTATAGATCACTGATGGAGGAGGCCATGTTTGTAGTCCTTTCCTAGTCCAGTGTCCATCAGCCAATCAGTTGTCCCTCACTGGTTGCTATGGTGATTCCCTCCAGACAGTCAGACTGAGGATTAAAGCCTCAAACAAACCATCACAGCTCTAAAACTAGGAGTCGGATTGAAGAAATTCTTTCAGTGTGTGAACCAGAATCTTCTTGTGAACGTTCTGATGTATTTTTATGACTGTTCTGTGTTTTCTACAGATCTGTTGGCAGGTTAGAGAGACTCACTGTTTCTGGTTTTACAGCTCAGATATAATGGAGTCAATGAGACTTTTGGTCGACTTTCTCTGAGCTGATTTATGAATAAAACCATGACAGAAGACGAGGTTAGCCTCAGGTTTGTTTGTTTTTTTAATTACACTTGATATCAATGACTTCAGCTGAAGGAAATTTCAGAATTTTACAAAAATAATCATAAAACTTAAACTATAAATGTGTAATAACCATGAAAGATATCAAAACACAGATTTAGGCAAATAACATTCAAAGTCGTTGACATTCATCAGTCTAAAGGGTTCCAAAGCCATAGCTGAGGCTCTGTGACTGGAGAGAACCTCACTGAGAGACATTATCCACTCATGGAGAAACATGGAACAGTGGAGAACCTTCAGGAGTGGACCAACCACCTAGCCTAGCCACGCTAGACAACCCATGGCAACGAATTTAATTCTCTGCCAGGGTGGGTCTAGTTACCCTCCATAAGGCTCGAGGCTGGATTCTCCTAAAACTGGCCGGACCAATCACCATGAAGTGTAGAATCAGAAGGCGGGCGTAACGAAGTGATGACAGAGGCGTGACGATTCTGACAGAAACAACCGGAAACAACTAGCCTAGCCGCGCTAGACAACCCACGGCAACGAATTTAATTCTCTGCCAGGGTCGACAACAAAAACGACAACAGTCGTTGAGCTCCATTAGCACCGACTCTGAATAATCTTTCTGTTAACATGTCTGTAATATACTTGAGCTTCACCCATTGACTGTATAAATAAGGCTTCACCGAACTCCCACATCCTCTGATTTCTGGCGCTCTAGGAGCCTATTCGTTGCACTGATTGATTGTATACCTACCCAATTGCTGCAGAGTGATTTGATAGACAACCTTTAAGCCCGCCTCCCTCCCTGTCGAGCGAGCCTAGACCCTTGTGTCGTAAGAGCTGGCTCTAGCGCGGCTAGGCTACCAACCACCAACATTTCTCCACGAACATCAACGTCTAATCCAGGAGGACCAACGCCAAAGTTCCAAAACACCAACGAACTGCTACCTCTCAGGTTCGAGATCTCAGATTGCTCTTTTGCATGAACTGTTGTGAAGAAACCAAAGACAAACTCTGTTCTCTCTGTGGATCTGGTACCTGGTCAGCAGGTAAACTTTAGACTCACCTCAGGAACTCATTCAGCTTTGTGTTGCCTTGGTAAGGAAGTTTCTCAAGGACAGAACTCATTATGTATTTGACATCAGACAGTATGATTTCTTCTGTTGGTGTAAAAATAAAGAACTGTTTATCAAGAAGCAGGAACCAGTTTATCCAATAATGAATAATATGACAGATTTAGTAAAGGACACTGAGGAAAAAGTGAACCATGAAAGAAATGTGAAGTCAGCTGTTGGTTGAGATTGTTCAGAAAGAATATAACTACCTCTGTCTGGTTGTGCTTCATTGTGACGTCGTTTTCTGGGTGACTGTCCTTCACTGGACTCACCCTGAAGATCCAACTTTACATGAACATTATAATAAACATTATTAATGTTAATGAGATGTAATCTTTTCCTGTAATCACCGTCATAACGTTAAAGAAGCTCTCCTCTAACAGCATTCATCTACATCAGTGAAACTGATGCTACTACATGTGAATGTGTGCAAATATCATCAAAGTGCAGAACATTACCTGAGGCTTCAGGCGTTTCGGCATTTTTAGGATCAACCGTTCAGTTTGTGGATCATCAAGGTAATATAGACCCTCTGTGTCAATGTGTGCTGAATCTGTAAATTTAAACATTAATGAACATTATTTTCAAACTGCTTCAGAAATCCATTTCATGAAGGAGTGTTTAGGAAATGTGTTCATGTTTCAGTGTTTTATGGTTGAATGCATCTTAATTCTCTTGTATTTAACCTCCAAGATGCTCCAAAGCTCACATCTCTGCTTGTTTTCTGTGATAATGTACAAATGTTTAACCATCAAGAACTGAACAACCAGCAGATCAATGATCTTCCATGTTTGTGTCTGTATTAGTAGATGGTATGATTCATTATTGGCAGATTATTATCAAACATTTGGACCCAGAAATCATGTAAGGTAATACTTTATCTTTAAAATGATCAGTGTGAACTAATTTAGACCCCATTCAGTCAGTTGGTTAAGAACGAAGTCTTCCATGACCAAGAACAGAAACTGACATGATGGAATCAGTCATTACTGCTCAACATTAAATCCATTTACATGGAGTTTATACAGGAAGACGAATCAGAACTGAGTTAGAATTAAAGGTTAAATGGTTGACCTGATGTTGGAGATAACTGAGGAGTTCAGTAGAGAGACACAGACCTGCAACAGGCAGCCGAAGACTTCAGGTAGAAAATACAGCAGCACAAGTTCACTGATGATGGATCAGGTTGTAAAATAAAGTGTTAGAGGGAGGAGGCAGGAATCCAAGCTGTAGGAAGAGACTGATCAGAGATAAAGAACAGGTAAACAGGTTTGGTTCATCAGGTGATGCAGAAATGTTGGAACATTTGAATAAGAGCAGATGGGAGTGTCTGCTGTGGAAAAACAGGAGGGTTAGTGGAGAAAGCCTCAAAGTCATTGTCCTCCTCAACACAACCCTCTGTCTCACAAACATTCTCCTCAATAACACTTTGACTGTCAAATAGCAATTTGAAAACATCATTGAACATGTAAACCTTTTCAGATGAGAGATGGAGCAGACTGCAGTAAACACAGAGCACAAAGAGGAAGGATTTGAATAGACGGCTGCCCTGCAGGCTTTTACATGGTTTCTCCTCCCTTATTTTGCATGAACTACTGATGTCCTTGCAGCAGGTGTGAGTCCAGCAGGTCACACACACCTTCATGGCCATGGTGCAGGAAAGTTCTCATGAGAATATTGTTTCCCCTCCCTTATGTCACATTAACACCAAAAACTGAAGATTCTGGTCCCTGTACTGACGTCAACAACAAGATAGACGCTAAGAGTGTCCCACCAGATACACAGTTTGACATGTTGAAGACATAAAGTCACTATACGAGCTCTTCATATAGTGTAGTAATACTGTATTTATTCATTTTCATTCTTGTATATATTGAACATGTTGTTATTGTAAGTATTATCATTACTGTACATGTGGTTAGAGCTGCTCTGAAAGATGCTGCTGGAACTCTGGAAAATTCCTCTGATGTGGGGAGTAATAAAGGCTTATCTTATCTTATCTCATCTCTTTTCGTCTCATCTCATCTCATCTCATCTTATCACCATCAGTTGAAAATATTGTGCTTGAGATGATCATGTCAGAGGAGAGGACTGTGTAGTTAGAAAGACCTGAATGTGATCACCTCCAAGCCTACAATGGATTCCTCATTTTGGAAGAAGTTCACAAATCAAGTTGTTTCCTTCATGCCCGCCCCATGAGAAAAATAGTAATAGTTGTTCATCCACCCTCTGCTATGGATCAACTCTAAACTATCAGCTCTGTTCCTGCAGGTATGGGATGTTAGCTCACACAGACAGTTTTACAGATAAAACAGCTTCCAGAGGAACACTGATGCTGCAAAATGTGTTCATTGAAAAAACATCATCATTTGATGCTCAATCAGTTTTCCTCATCAAACTAGGAAACGTCATGAAATATGAAGTTAAACATAACAGAAACTATTATTTGTTGAATGATAAACACTGAATGGAGTCAAACTGACTGAAGGATAATAGAAGAGCTAAAGATAATTAAAATGATGGAATCAGTCATTACTGCTCAACATTAAATCCATTTACATGGAGTTTATACAGGAAGATGAATCAGAACTGAGTTAGAATTAAAGGTTAAATGGTTGACCTGATGTTGGAGATAACTGAGGAGTTCAGTAGAGAGACACAGACCTGCAACAGGCAGCCGAAGACTTCAGGTAGAAAATACAGCAGCACAAGTTCACTGATGATGGATCAGGTTGTAAAATAAAGTGTTAGAGGGAGGAGGCAGGAATCCAAGCTGTAGGAAGAGACTGATCAGAGATAAAGAACAGGTAAACAGGTTTGGTTCATCAGGTGATGCAGAAACGTTGGAACATTTGAATAAGAGCAGATGGGAGTGTCTCCATCTCAGATGTCATGTTACAGCAGCTGGATCAACAACAGACTATTATTCATCTCTTATATTCCCTAAAATAACTGTTGTTGTTCCATGTAGAGCCTCTAGTGGACAGAGCTGGAGTTGCATCCAGATAACATCTGTTTAGTCTTTTCTCATCACAGCATTGACCTGGTTCAGACACAGGTTTGGTTTTAATGAAAATTAGGGGTAATTATTTGTGAGGATTCCTGAAGTCTCTCTATTTTCTCCCTTTTCCTTTCTGACTTCTATAAATCAGCCTCCTGACAGTTCCAGCAGCTGAACCAGAGGAAATGATCTGATTTATCACAGAAGCAGGAATGAAGGGAGCAGACAGGAAAAGTATTGAATGAAACACCACAAAGTCCAGTAACTTCCTTTGAACTTGACGGTGTTCATGTTTCATTCTTATTTCTGCTTGTAGAGCTGAATCCAACCTGGAATAAAAGACTGACCAGGAAAGAAAGAACAGGTAAACAGGTGTGGTTCATCAGGTGGTGCAGAACGGTTGGAACATTTGAATAAGAGCAGATGGGAGTGTCTGCTGTGGAAAAACAGGAGGGTTAGTTTAATGAAGACAAACAGCAGCAACGACTAAATGAAGGAAATGTGACATTCAGTCTGAGAGGAGACAAGAGTTTAAACTTTAAAGAAACTGAGAAGAAGATGTGAAATTTAAGACAAACAGCAACAATTAAATGAAGGAAATGTGACATTTAGTTTAGTTTCAGAGGAAACAAAGAGATTTAAAGACTCTGAGCTTAGAAAAGAATAAAATCACTCATATTTTTAGTACATATTCACTGTAAAAACAGTAGCTTTCTGTTCAATAAATCTATAATCTATTATTGATCGGTTCATCAATCCAGAATAACAGCAGGATTCTACATGTTATTTAACTGTCCTTTAATAAAAGCTCAGTTGTGGCTGGAATTAGTTTGTTACGAACAAAATCATCCAAAGAAAACCAAGAACAGAAGTTTAACCCTCCTGTTCTCCTCTTTGATAGAAATCTTCTCAAATCTACTGACAACATGAATGCCCATAAGACTATGAATCCTGTAGGCTTTGGTGATGATATGACCGTTCCTGTAGCGCCACCATCTGGTCACACTTTCAGTTTTAGAGTTGGTGAATCTTGGAAACCTCTCATCCAAGTCTTTTCTAATTTCTGGTCCACATTCATGACTCTCAGAATGAACCATACTGACTGATGTTGATGATCCTTTCCTCTCATGAACATGTTTGTCTGACAGTAAAGGGACGTCAGCTGTCCCCATACAATCTTCTGCTCTACAATTGTCATCCCAATAACAGTGTTTCCAATCAAAGGTGTTATAAAGAGCTCTAATGATGTCTTGATGTCTTCACCATGGCTGATATCTGGAGGTTCCTGGAACCATTCTGATCATATTAGTAACACTAAGTCTACCTGCTGTTGAAGTGGGAAAAGGAACCATTTTATCTTTCATTGTTGGAAGAGATGATGTCTGCTGGTGGCTGAGAGACAACAGGAGGGTCAACACTCTCATTCTCATCAGATGAGAAAGCCTCAAAGTCATTGTCCTCCTCAACACAATCTTCTGTCTCACAAACATTCTCCTCAGTAACACTTTGACTGTCAAATAGCTGTTTCAGAACATCATTGAACATGTAAACCTTTTCAGATGAGAGATGGAGCAGACTGCAGTAAACACAGAGCACAAAGAGGAAGGATTTCAATAGACGGCTGCCCTGCAGGCTGTTAGATGGTTTCTCCTCCCTTATTTTGCATGAACTACTGATGTCCTTGCAGCAGGTGTGAGTCCAGCAGGTCACACACACCTTCATGGCCATGGTGCAGGAAAGTTCTCATGAGAATATTGTTTCCCCTCCCTTATGTCACATTAACACCAAAAACTGAAGATTCTGGTCCCTGTACTGACGTCAACAACAAGATAGACACTAAGAGTGTCCAACCAGATACACAGTTTGACATGTTGAAGACATAAAGTTACTATACGAGCTCTTCATATAGTGTAGTAATACTGTATTTATTCATTTTCATTCTTGTATATATTGAACATGTTGTTATTGTAAGTATTATCATTACTGTACATGTGGTTAGTGCTGCTCTGAAAGATGCTGCTGGAACTCTGGAAAATTCCTCTGATGTGGGGAGTAATAAAGGATTATCTTATCTTATCTTATCTCATCTCTTTTCGTCTCATCTCATCTCATCTCATCTTATCACCATCAGTTGAAAATATTGTGCTTGAGATGATCATGTCAGAGGAGAGGACTGTGTAGTTAGAAAGACCTGAATGTGATCACCTCCAAGCCTACAATGGATTCCTCATTTTGGAAGAAGTTCACAAATCAAGTTGTTTCCTTCATGCCCGCCCCATGAGAAAAATAGTAATAGTTGTTCATCCACCCTCTGCTATGGATCAACTCTAAACTATCAGCTCTGTTCCTGCAGGTATGGGATGTTAGCTCACACAGACAGTTTTACAGATAAAACAGCTTCCAGAGGAACACTGATGCTGCAAAATGTGTTCATTGAAAAAACATCATCATTTGATGCTCAATCAGTTTTCCTCATCAAACTAGGAAACGTCATGAAATATGAAGTTAAAAATAACAGAAACTATTATTTGTTGAATGATAAACACTGAATGGAGTCAAACTGACTGAAGGATAATAGAAGAGCTAAAGATAATTAAGATGTTAGAATCAGTCATTACTGCTCAACATTAAATCCATTTACATGGAGTTTATACAGGAAGACGAATCAGAACTGAGTTAGAATTAAAGGTTAAATGGTTGACCTGATGTTGGAGATAACTGAGGAGTTCAGTAGAGAGACACAGACCTGCAACAGGCAGCCGAAGACTTCAGGTAGAAAATACAGCAGCACAAGTTCACTGATGATGGATCAGGTTGTAAAATAAAGTGTTAGAGGGAGGAGGCAGGAATCCAAGCTGTAGGAAGAGACTGATCAGAGATAAAGAACAGGTAAACAGGTTTGGTTCATCAGGTGATGCAGAAATGTTGGAACATTTGAATAAGAGCAGATGGGAGTGTCTCCATCTCAGATGTCATGTTACAGCAGCTGGATCAACAACAGACTCACTTTATTTGATCTGTTCTTCTACACACTGTTTGAGTTTTACTACCAGTTATATATGTAGTAGATTTAATGCCAGAGCTGTACACCAGAACAGTAAACTATGGATCAGTTTACATGTTAGCTTCTACTTTGTATGAATCATCTGTCTGATCATACATGGATCCACCTGTGTGTTCTATGTTCCTTGTTCCTTTCTACCTCCTTCCAGCAGCAGATGTTCCCCACATAAAGAGAAGGGTTCTGCTAAAGGTTTCTTTCTGTTAAAGGGTGTTTTTTTTGTTGCCACTTTGGCCTTACGGCTGCTCGGCGTTCATCTGGGTTCTGGAAAGTGTCTTTAGAGAATGTGACTGTAGTTGGCGCTATATAAATAAAACTGAATTGAACTGAATCAACAGACTCTATTATTAGGGTCCCACCACTGAATGGTGTGAAGTACTCTGTTGTAAAACAAGGAATTTTTCTTATTCCGAAGTGAACACACTTGAACTGGTGAACAATTTAATATTTTCTGGAAATTTTGCGTGTGGCAAAATGGCTCCATAGCGCCCCCTGCAAGATTTGAACCATGGACTACGGGCAGCCTGTTTCACCTACAGCTACCAAGTCTGGTCGGTTTATGCAGCATTTCAGAATGAACAAAAACGTCTGAGCTTCCCACGTCCTAAACCCAACAGGAAGTCCACCATCTTGGATTAACTGTGGAGAATTTCTGAAATGTGGTGACATAAGCCTGAAGATGATTCACAGAGAAAGTGGTGACTCATCATAAAAAGGTGTGTCTGTGGTGATGCAGCAAACTTCGATGTTTCGCCAAGACTACTGAAGTATTTATATCTCATCTGCCCCAAAATTCACATGCTGGACACCAGAACCAGTCTGAACACATCCACACTCATTCAGTCATAGTCATAGCGCCACCTGTTGCTAACAGCAAGTTTATTCTTTACATTTGGCCCCAAACTTTGTCATATTCGTCTGGAAATTGGTCAGCTCAGTCTTCATCCCTTGACAGTTTCACAGTGTGAAGATTTTGACATTTCATACAACGTTGTTGCCATGACAACACATCATTGAGGTGATAAAGTATTTTTTGGAAGGTTAGGAATGCTCAACAGCTCACTAAAATGACCACACACATCACCACCAGATAAAGGAAGTTCACTGTATAGACTTCCTGTATAGAAGAGTCGCGACAGCTGGGGATATGAAGCCATTTTGTTTCCATTCATTGTGTCATGCACTAATGCACCGTGACTGTGTGTGTACTCGCTTCGCGCGCGCTATGTGTTTTATTTGGATTTTTACATTCTAAGCTTTCTATTCATCCTTCAAAAGTAAAAAAAAGGATGATTACTTATCAATAATAATGATTTTTTTTTACAGTTTAGAGGACAGATTTGTGTATGAAGACAGGAGAAACGGAAAGGGGGAAGGGACACTTATGTAGACTTATTTGAGCAATGCGAAATAATTTGCTTCAGCATTCTGCTATATTCTTTTGGTGCCCCCATCTCCTTCATTATTCTTTCTTTTTACCTTCTCTCGCTTTAACTATCTCTCTTCATCTCTCTCATCTAGTGTTCATATCATTCTCATTTCTTATTCATCATCTCATCTTATATAGGTTCTCTCCATCGTCTCATCTTACATTTATCTTTTTTTCATTTCTCTTCATCTCTCCTCATCTCAGCTTTTTTCTTCTCTCTTCTCATCTTTAAGCTATTCCATGTTTCTATCTCTTCATCTTATCTCCCATCTCCCTCTTTTCATCTATCCCCCCCTCTCTCTCTCTGTCTCTCTCTCTTCATATATTTTTTCACCTCTCTCTTTTATCTATTTTCATCTCTCTCATGTTCATCTCATAACATGAAAGTACATACACATGTGGACAAAATTGTTGGTACCCCTCAGTTAAAGAAGGAAAAACCCACAATTCTCACTGAAATCACTTGAAACTAACAAAAGTAACAATAAATAAAAATTTATTGAAAATTAAATAATCAAAATCAGCCATTACTTTTGAATTGTTGATTAACATAATTATTTAAAAAAACAAACTAATGAAACAGGCCTGGACAAAAATGATGGTACCTCTATAAAAGATTGAAAACTATTTGACCAGAGTGACATGATTAACTCAGGTGTGTCATTTAATTGACATCACAGGTGTTTCCAAACTCATAATCAGTCAGTCTGCCTATTTAAAGGGAGACAAGTAGTCACCCTGCTGTTTGGTGAAAAGGTGTGTACCACACTGAACATGGACAACAGAAAGCGAAGGAGAGAATTGTCCCAGGACATCCGAAAAAAACGATAGACAAACATCTTAAAGGTAAAGGCTATAAGACCATCTCTAAACAGCTTGAAGTTCCTGTGACAACAGTGGCTCATATTATTCAGAAGTTCAAGACCCACGGGACAGTAGCCAACCTCCCTGGACGTGGCCGCAAGAGGAAAATTGATGACAAATTGAAGAGACGGATCGTTGGAATTGTATCCAAAGAGCCCAGAGCAACCTCCAAAGAAATTAAAGGTGAACTCCAAGGCCAAGGTACATCAGTGTCAGATCGCACCATTCGTCGTTGTTTGAGCCAAAGTGGACTTCATGGGAGACGACCAAGGAGGACACCACTGCTGAAAAAAACTCATAAAAAAGCCAGACTGGAATTTGCAAAAATGCATGTTGACAAGCCACAAAGCTTCTGGGAGAATGTCCTTTGGACAGATGAGACCAAACTGGAGCTTTTTGGTAAGGCACATCAACTCTATGTTCATAGACTCAAAAACCAAGCATACGAAGAAAAGAACACTGTCCCTACGGTGAAACATGGAGGAGGCTCAGTAATGTTTTGGGGCTGCTTTGCTGCATCTGGCACAGGGTGTCTTGAAAGTGTGCAAGGTACGATGAAATCTGAAGACTATCAAGGCATTCTGGAGAGAAATGTGCTGCCCAGTGTCAGAAAGCTTGGTCTCAGTCGCAGGTCATGGGTCTTCCAACAGGACAACGATCCAAAACACACAGCCAAAAACACCCAAGAATGGCTGAGAGAAAAGCGTTGGACTATTCTAAAGTGGCCTTCTATGAGCCCAGATCTGAATCCCATTGAACATATGTGGAAGGAGCTGAAACATGCCATTTGGAGAAGACACCCATCAAACCTGAGACAACTGGAGCTGTTTGCTCATGAGGAGTGGGCCAAAATACCTGTTGACAGCTGCAGAACGCTCATTGACAAATACAGAAATCGTTTAATTGCAGTGATTGCCTCAAAAGGTTGTGCAACAAAATATTAAGTTATGGGTACCATCATTTTTGTCCAGCCCTATTTCATTAGTTTGTTTTTTTAAATAATTATGTTAATCAACAATTCAAAAGTAATGGCTGATTTTGATTATTTAATTTTCAATAAATTTTTATTTATTGTTACTTTTGTGAGTTTCAAGTGATTTCAGTGAGAATTGTGGGTTTTTCCTTCTTTAACTGAGGGGTACCAACAATTTTGTCCACGTGTGTACATAGGACTAACCTGACACAAAAACCATGATGAAGTCGGTTTCCATCCCACTCTCTGGACTTTATTTTCCCAGTTTCCTTCTTTCACTATTACTGGGAAATCTAAACATGTGGAATCCCTTCTCTGATCGATTTGTGCACCCAAAGGCACAACAGCCCGTCATTTTTCAGGTATTTAGGAAGCCAAAAAAGACCTGGAATTACTCTCTGTGGTGTAAACAACGTTAACAGGAAAACCCGGCGTTCATGAATAGGAAACAAAATGGCGCCCGTAGATCACGTGACCAAATTTTTTGGGACCCGTCATGTCGCTACTCTTCAATACAGGAACTCTATCACTGTATATACTATAGCGCCCCCTGCAGTATTTTAAACAAACAGCCCCCACAGCCTGTTTCACCTCCATCCATGATATTTGGTAGCTTTATATAGCACATCATTGTGAACAAAACAATCTATGGTGCCCAAAACCTAAACCCAACAGGAAGTCCAACATCTTGGATTAGTTGTGAGATATTTGGTCATTTTCAGTGGTTAACTATTCATAGGGGACAACTTCGAGAGACCTCAAATTTGGCCAGTATATAAAACAGGTCTTAATGATGATAAATTATCAAATTCATCTGCATCAGTCAAAGGGCGTAGCCATGGCGACCCCCTGAACATTGATGCTTCACCATGAAACATCAACTACTGTCTAACTATCCTCTGCATTCTTCAATCTGGATCAAACTTTATGTGTAATCACAGTCCTGCTCTGATCACATCCATGTACTGATATCCACTCTCAGTCATAGCGCCACCTGCTGGAGAGGAAATGACACGCTTTACACTTTGACGTATTTTTGTTATTCAGTTGCTCTTTAGTCGTCTCTCTGTGCTTTTCTTGCTGTAACCATCAGAGAGCAGCTGCAGCCATCCATCCATCCATCCATCCTCTATCCACCGCTTTATCCTCATTAGGGTCATGGGGGGTGCTGGAGTCTATCCCAGCTGACTCTGGTGAAGGCAGGGGACACCCTGGACAGGTCACCAGTCTGTCGCAGGGCTACATATACAGACACACAATCACACTCACATTCACACCTACGGACAATTTAGAGTAACCAATTAACCTCAGCATGTTTTTGGACTGTGGGAGGAAGCCGGAGTACCCGGAGAAAACCCACGCATGCACAGGGAGAACATGCAAACTCCATGCAGAAAGATCCCAGGCCGGGATTTGAACCGGGGATCTTCTTGCTACAAGGCCAAAGTGCTAACCACTACTCCACTGAGCAGCCCCAGCAGCAGCCAACGTTCTGATTTACCTCCACAGCATTTACCTGGTTCAGACACATGTTGGGTTTTAATGAAAATTAGGAGTAATTGTTTGTGAGGATTCCTGAAGTCTCTCTATTTTCTCCCTTTTCCTTTCTGACTTCTATAAATCAGCCTCCTGACAGTTCCAGCAGCTGAACCAGAGGAAATGATCTGATTTATCACTAGAGCAGGAATGAAGGGAGCAGACAGGAAAAGTATTGAATGAAACACCACAAAGTCCAGTAACTTCCTTTGAACATGACGGTGTTCATGTTTCATTCTTATTTCTGCTTGTAGAGCTGAATCCAACCTGGAGTAAAAGACTGATCAGAGATAAAGAACAGGTAAACAGGTGTGGTTCATCAGGTGATGCAGAAACGTTGGAACATTTGAATAAGAGCAGATGGGAGTGTCTCCATCTCAGATGTCATGTTACAGCAGCTGGATCACCTCCCCCTCACTATACTTGATGTGTTCTTCTACATACTGTTTTAATTTTACTACCAGTTATATATGTAGTAGATTTAAAGAAACTGAAGAGAAGATGATGTGAAATGTCAAAGAAAACAGTGAAATCACTGAACAGAGCTGCTGGTCTGATACACTCAGACTGTATGTATAAAAGTACACTGTAAAAAATGAACTCATGTTTGTGTTCACCAGTGTTTGTCTTTAACCCGTTCCGCTTCAGTTGCGCTTCAGTGTCCCACCCTTGGTACACTTTGAGATCTGCATAAGCAATTTGCTAAATGTCCGAAGCTGCAAATGCGATCATACAAACACCATACACCGATGGAAAGCTTAGATTCTCATGAATCCGCCGGTATAAACCACTTTCAGATGTGATTACCACAGCGGGTGAGAAAAACACATTTGTCCGACAAAAACAAATATTCATCCATCCGTTCTCTATACACGGCTTCAACGCACACAGCGCGACTCACATTTCCAGGTTCATTATTACACACAGAAGAAAATATTCCACAAAAAACGGCCATAATCCAACCTTTTACATCAGATGACACAAGCCAGGAAACTATTTTATCCAAAACATGTCTTGAAGTCGGTATAAAATCCACGAATCGGTCGTTTTCAAGGAAATGCACCTCGCGATGCGCGTCCAATATTCCCTGTATTTCTCATCATATTTTTATTTACAAATAGAATATTAGCGATTTTTTGTACTAAAAATGGCTGGAATTGACTGAAGCTTAAAGGGTTAACAGATCTCCAATACATTATTGACTACAGGGTCATCAACACAGCCGGATTCTACACGTTATTTTACCGTTTCACTGTCTCCTGATAACTCAGGTGTGGCTGTAATCAGTGGTTTGTTTCTGATTTATGAACAAACAAGTCTGAACTCCACCTCCCACAGAACAGCTCAGTAAAATCTATTATCTGTGGAGCTGCAGTGCAGAAACCTGTCAGAGACTTTATTAGTTGAACACATGAAGAACTCTACAAAATCAGAGACAGTCTGGTTACAGTGAGTTTATGGAAGAAAGCATTTAAGGAGACGTAACCTGCAGACAGGAGATGCTGCTGGTAAACAACCACACTGGAAGAACCACAGAACACATGTCCAAACCATGACCCATACATGACCAGAGAGCATCCATGAACATCCACTGGATTTAATGAACAGCACACAGAAGATAAGCTAAGCTAAGCTAAGCTAAGCTAAGCTAAGCTAAGATAAGCCAAGCCTTTTTTGATCCTCAGAGGGGAAACTGAGGTATTGCAGCAGCACAGGGCAAATACAAGGATACGAGGGTAGCAGCATGCATTGGGTCTGGAGACATCCACTGTATTTGTGGCTCGTCAAATAGAAAACAGATTTAACCCAAGCATTCGTTGATGTCATTGGAAATAACACTAAAAGGAGATCAGTGCTGCTCCATTTGTTGCTGCAGAAGTAGACAGATGTTACAAAACAAGCTGAGACTTCTCTCATATTATGGGATGTGGCTAAAAGTGCTGCAGGCTGTGAGGTGAAGGAGAAGTTTTTGGGTTTTGATGAGTGACTGAGGACAGATGTGGTCCTGACATGTCTGAGATCATCCTGGGAGTGTTGGAGAAGATGACTGGGATGAAAAGCTTGGAGCTCAGACTGACAGTAGGCTTCAAGGGGTTAGCTTTAGCGTGCACGTCATGAAGCTCTGAGGCCATTCCAACGGCCCCATCAGAAGTATTGAATGTGCACAAAGCAGCACTGGGGGAATGGATGCATCTCCTCAGCTTCAGTCTGAAGGATCTGCTCTGTGTGTACACGTAGCATCAGCTGGAGACCAAAAACACACAAAAATGTGTTTTTATTTAATTATAAATAAATTCAAGGGTTAAAAAAAAAGTGCCAAAGCCATGTTTAGCCACTGTGAGGCTCACAAGCTGAACTTGGTGCTGTTTCAGCAACGTGCACGCCAAAGTGTTGCACGTTTTTTAGAACAGCTCAGAGACTGAAGTCTGGATGATGATGTCCAGAGCAGCGTCTAACTGTAGGCTGCTGCAGACACGTTCTCTCATGTTATGACAGCTGGGACAAAGATGGAGGCAGCAGGAAACGATCAGTGGCTGTAAACAGCATCAGCACATGAGGACATTTAATGAAACCAGAGTTTAGAGGTCTGCAGAACAAAGTCATGGACTGAAGATCGTCTTGAACGTAAACGTGACACCGTTGCAGCTCTGAAGTACATGAGACTGGAGTTTCTATTTGAGCAGAAATGCAGCTGTGGACCTGACAGAGGATGGAGACAGACAGTGGATCAGATGTGGATGAAAATGAGTAACATTCTGGAAAACGTCAGCTGTCCACTGAAGGCCAAGTTTGATCTTTCTGGTGAGCTGACTTTGCTCGCTTCACAAAATTCAGTGAAATGTCACCAAAGTACAGAGCCTGTCAGAACCTTTGTGAAACTAGAGGTGGATGTTGTTGGACTGAGGGATGAATGGAAATGGACAGATTCTCAGCTCTTTGGTCCAGAAGGATCTCGTCCAAAGTGTCCCTGAGGCCACGGAGTAGCTCCAGTGATCACCGTTTTAGCTCCTACAGCGTCTATGGAGAGCTCATTGTCTGCACTGAAAACAAACAGAACAGGACTGATCGAGGACGATGTTCTGCTCTGGCAGTGATCTGCACTGAGACAGAGAGACTTTAAACCTGAAGGAAGGTCAGGAAGACGTCTACAAACAAGGACTTCATTTAGAAGTAAAGGTAAGACCAGAAGAAGGTTGGTTTTAATTAAAGGATGTTCTGATTTAATACGTTCACAGTTTGGTAGAACAATGATTAATGTGCTACTGAAGTGTGACCTGATCTGTAAGTCTGGTATGTGGTGAACACCTTTGATCATTTTGTGGTCCAACGGCTGTTTTCCTGCTGCTCACGCCCACATCACACACCATGCTATGTGGTGTTTACAGTGAAGGTTCTACTATGGAACCAGTCTGACATGTTCAGGAGTTGTTTGTGTGGAAACTCAGAGGTTTCAGGGATCAGAAGGTGGTTTTCAACTTTCTCTGTTAACTTTCTGCTTCAACTTTACAGTTTTTCTCACTTGATCAGACACTAAACTCCTGCACACATTTGTCTAAAACAGGACTCTGCTGTCCACATTTTTCACACTATTCATGGTTTGAACAGCTTCCAAAACTCTTGCACTCTTGTTGCAAAACACTGAACACATTTTTTGCTCATTTGAACACACTTTTCTCTCATAACACACATTTTTCAAACAGTGAACACCAGGAGGCAGAGTGGGACACTGTTACACAGTGCTGTCACATTTAAGACACAACAGGTCAGAACTGAAAACACTTATCAATGAACTGCACTCTATAAAACCTGCTGGGAAACAGAATCAGCTGTTCAGAATGCAGTCTGTTGTTGAGTTCAGCAGATGGATGGAGTATAAAGTGAATAGTTTCAGGTTTACTTTACATGGTGTGTAAATGTTGTTTGTCTCTTCAGTCACATGTCTGTACTGGAACAATACGAGCAGTCAGACATGTTCTGAGGACACTGTAAAACAGGAATGTCAAGATCCGTTCCTGTAGGGCCACTATCCTGCATGTTCTAGATGTTTCCCTCTTCCAACACAGCTGATTCAAATGATCAGGCTCGTTATCAGGCTTCTGCTGAGCTTGATGATAAGCTGATCATTTGAATCAGGTGTGTTGGAAGAGGGAAACATCTAGAACATGCAGGATAGTGGCCCTCCAGGAACTGAGTTTGACACCCCTGATGTAAAACAAATCTGATGCATCATTCTGCTTCACAAGTGCTGGTAAAATGACAGAAAGTGTTCATGACTGACTTTTTCTGTTTGGTGTGTGTTTGTTCCAGAGAGTTTTTCAGTTGGATTCTGATGATACACACAAAAACACCTGGAACAATGTTAGTTTTATAGAGGACCACTGATTCAGGAATGGTTCAGTATCAACCTCATGTTCTTGTGGTTTTTCTGCTCCATATTCTCTCTTTCTGAATCCTATAGAAGAATTCTTCTCTAATGGAGGTGAAGGTTTATGAGCAGCAGCCATACTTTGGTAAAATCTCTTCAATCAGTGGTCTTAGCATGTAGTGATGTTTCTGTTGATGCATTCAGGGCTGATCAGACATTCTAGGTCCTTCTATCCAGAGAAAACACAGCTAGTGATGAGGTCCTGTGTCCTGACCAGGCTGAAAGAACTGATGCAGATGTGGTGTAAACATCTGCACACTGTGGACAATATAAGGCTGTATTTATGTCTAACGTTATTTTTATTTATACACTGTTAAAAATGACAGGCTCAATTAGTTATCAGAACTTATTTTTATAAGTTACTTCCAATGAACATCATGAGTTTTGACATTTGAACTTAATTTTTTCAGTTTTTGGGATTGCAGCTCAACATTGTAAGCCAGTTCAATTAAATGTCAGTTTAAAAGTGTGAACACAACTTGACAGTGTCAGTTTAAAAATGGTAACCGGATCACTAAAAACTGGCGATGGCGGCAGTATTTACAGTTTTTCTCTATTGCTCAGACACATTCCTGGAAAGCTGCTCTCCTTTTCCCTAAACTGTGAACACAAAACCTGATTTTCAAGCTACATTCACAAAACCTCTGACTCTTCTTGCCAAACCAAACTTTCACCCCAAAACAGTTCAATCTGTGCTCAAAACTGAACTTTGCTGTCAAATCATGCCTCAAGTCAATCTAAATTAAATACTAGTCACTAAACACTGCATAGAAAAAAGGAAAACACAACGCTCAGGACATGAAGCGGTAGAAATAAATGGTTATTTAGGCTAAGTGCATGCTGCAAAACTAAATACCTGGGCATTTGTAACACTTGTACATAGAAAAAAGAATTAGCAAAAAAACAGAAATCCTGTGCATTTACATGTAGCACTTGTATGTAAAAATAAAGCACAAAAACATACAAATGAAGCACAAAGAAAAGAAGTGCATTACTCTGCCACAGCATCATTTCACCGTACTGGGTCAGACCACTAGCCTAGCCGAGCTAGACCCATGTTCTGAAGGCACAAGGGTCTAGGGAAGCTCGACAGGGAGGGAGGCGGGCTAAAAGGTTGTCTATCAAATCACTCTGCAGCAATTGGGTAGGTATACAACCAATCAGTGCAACGAATAGGCTGACGGAGTTCCTAGAGCACCGGATTGTGGCTAAGTCCCATTAGCTTCCCAACCAGCGGAGCCAACTGGTATATTAAGGATTTGCCATATCCCGTCGGCATAAGTCCAAATACGTCTTTCTTCTCAATGAAACACTTCAGTGCCGTCCTTTGTTTATCTTTCAAGTTGAACTTTAGCTTCAAATCTTTAAGGGCTGTGGCCAAAGCCGAGTCCAAAGATAACTGTTTATTGTTTCCGGTTGTTTCTGTCAGAATCGTCGCGCCTCTGTCGTCACTTCGTTACGCCCGCCTTCTGACTCTACACTTCATGGTGATTGGTCCGGCCAGTTTTAGGAGCATCCAGCCTCGAGCCTTATGGAGGGTAACTAGACCCACCCTGGCAGAGAATTAAATTCATTGCCGTGGGTTGTCTAGCGCGGCTAGGCTATCAGACCACAGGACTTCATCTACATCACAGGACACATTTTCTCTGGCCAGGCAACAGGGGAAAAAAAACCCTGGCATGCCGTATCCAGGCTTGACATGCCTCCACAGGCCAGTTCCATGGCTTACAGGAGGTTTACCCTGGTGTAAGGTTGGTGTTCATGTACCGTCCACCGCCGTGAGGAGAAGAAGTCTTCAGTGGGGTTCAGGAAATGGGAGTACGGTGGAAGACAAAGACATAAAACCTTTATTCATACTGAACCACTCTCTGACCTGCAGGCCTCTGAAAACTCACATTGTCCCAAACAGCAGCAGAGATGGGCTGCTCATCCTGCTGCCCTAACAGAGCATCTCTCATTGAGGAAAATGAGGAGCTGGTGAGTGTTGTAGGGCCCTAGACTGGCATGATGGTGGACAGCACACAATGTGACGTTTCCACCACGCTGCCCAGGGACACCAACAATGACCCGTTGGCCAATCACACCACAGCCTCTCCTTCTCCTTCTGGTGAGGTTAAACCAGCTTCATCCATGTACATGTATTCATGTTTTTCCATTGCATCCAGGTGAAAGTGTAAGGGTCATTCCAGAACTGCAGGACTAAAATATTCCATGTAGAAAACACTAAAGCATGCAGTAGTTGTCTAAATGTTCTTGTCCTGAAACCAAATCTGAAAAAAATAGGAGAAAAGAATGTTTGAAAATAAACGTGGAGTTCCCCTAAAATGACGTTTTTCTCTCGTCCACCCCGACGACCAAAATAAACCTCTAATAAAACCAAGTCTAATCTAAACCTGCTTTATTTTTTCCATTCATGTCTTTTTTAATTGTGGGAACATTTTTTAAATCTACATAATATTTTAAACACTAATGATTAGACGTGGAACATTTCCCATAACGTGAGCAGAACCTGATGTTTCTGTCATTTTACGTCTGTTTGTGTCGTTTGTCAGTGTTCCTACAGAACGTCAGAGCAAAGCTGTGTCCTCTCTTCTGGTTTTCATCTCTAGTGACGGCGCTCCAGCTACAAGATTCCAAGACTTCATATCACACTGGAAAAAGAGGCCATCTCACAGCAAGAAAGACTGAAATTCACTAAACAAGAGACGTTTCAGCAGATGGAGGGACTTACATCCTGTTAAGTCAAACAATCTGGAAATGATCTGGTTTTAACCCTCATGTCGTCCTGCAGGTTTTAAAGTTTAAAATGTGTGTGTGTGTGTGTGTGGGGGGGGGGGGGGGGACAGTAAAAACTTCCACATTTTCAACATTTTTGTGAAATTTTTGAACATTTTTTGATGGAAAAAGAGATGTAAAAAAATATGTTTCTTTAAGAACATTCAGGAAAAAATCAACCAAAATCCAACAAAATTCACTGGATTTTGGTTGATTTTTTTTCTGTAT
The DNA here is from genome assembly GCF_021347895.1 of Acanthochromis polyacanthus. Lineage (NCBI taxonomy): Eukaryota > Metazoa > Chordata > Actinopteri > Pomacentridae > Acanthochromis > Acanthochromis polyacanthus. The sequence goes on along the minus strand of NC_067125.1, from coordinate 1,940,373 downwards.
GTTCTTAAAGAAAATATTAGAAGTTTTACTGAAATATATCGAATCATTTTAAATATTTTTAGGAATTTTTAGGAAGATTTTTATTCATTTCTAAAAAAAAATATTACAACTTTTATTTTTTTAATTTCTTGCCAGATTTGGTGATTGCTTTCATTTATTTTTTAAATAAAACTTTTAAGAGATAATTTTATGGAATTTTTTGGAATTTTCCTCCTGAAGGTTTGGAAAATTTTTATAAATTTGGGGAATTTTTTTGCTGAATTTTTGGATTTTTTTCAGACCAGGAAATAATATTTTTGGTGCCTGTAAATGAGGACAACAGGAGGGTTAAAACATCTAAACTTCACAATCCTGGAAAAATATCGTTCAAAATAAGTTTTCCAGCTAATTTTAAGATCTCAATATTTTAAATATCAGATCTTATTTCAAGTAATCTTACAAACCATTTTTCACTTATTTCAAGGTCAAAGTTCCTTGAAATAAAGTTTTTTTTTCTCTTCTTTTGATAGGAGCATTTTTGCAGTGCAGGAGGCTACGATGAACTCTGCTGTTCCAGGTTCACACTGCTGCTACACAATCCAACCAACAGCGCCACCTTCAGGCTACGATGAACTCTGCTGTTCCAGGTTCACACTGCTGCTACACAATCTAACCAACAGCGCCACCTTCAGGCTACGATGAACTCTGCTGTTCCAGGTTCACACTGCTGCTACACAATCTAACCAACAGCGCCACCTTCAGCTGACCCAGCCCGTTTAGGAGATGCTCCAGGCAGGGACCAGATGCTACCAGTTAGCTAGAGCGAGATGCTGAATACCTAGAGCTAACTGCTAAAAAGGGACAAAGAAGCTATACTTATAAACTCTCCAAACCCCTCTAAATGCTAATGCTAGCTGCTAGCCCACCACCATGTCCAAAGCAAACGTACCACTGACAAAAAAATAATACAAGCTAGCTCACCAAGCCTGCTAATGCTAACTGCTAAAATACTTTGCCACAGACAGAGACTACACCAGCAGACTTCATCTAGGATGTAAGGACCAACTGCTAACTGCTAATTGCTAATGCTACCTAACAAGAACAAACAAAGACAGAGACACAGCCGCGAGCTTCCACCACAGACTCACCTGAGATGATGAAAGAGACTCTAACAGGCCACGCCCCCACCTGATCTACACTTCCTCTTCCTGGATCTCTGCCATTGGAGGAGTGAAAAGAAGGCGGGGCCTGCAGAGCGAAGGAAGGACGACTCCCTCACTGCCTCTATTTGTCCTCCATCCATCTCCACTGACCAGATCCAGCAGCGTCCTCCTCAGACTCTGATCTTCAGCAAAGCCTCTCCACCTCACCTGGACCATCTCTGGTTCTCCACCTCACCTGGACCATCTCTGGTTCTCCACCTCACCTGGACCATCTCTGGTTCTCCATCCCCTCTGCTCAGCTTCTGTCCTTCAGTCTGCACATCCAGCCTTCTTCCTCCACTCAATGTTAACTCAATGAAATACACACTTTTCCTTCTCAGACCACAAAACAACGTCTGGACTCACAATAGTTCACACTTTTCTTGGGGAACAACAAGTTCTCCTCCTAAATCTACCTGCATTTCCATCACCAGCTCCTACCAGGCGGCTCCTTCCTCCTTTAACCCAAATTTATCTGTTTTAAAGTCTGAAAACGAGGAAAAAATATATTTTCACAGTAAAACTTCTGATGTCCACATTTTCAACATTTCTGGAAAATTTTTGAACATTTTTGGTGGAAAAAAGAAATGTTAAAAATGTTTCTTTCAGAACATTCACATAAAAATCAACCAAAACCCAGCGAGGAAAATTCCATAAAATTTTTGCTTAGAAGTTTTATTTTAAATAAATGAAAACAATCACCAAATTTGGCAAGAAAAAAAAAGTTTTAATTTTTTTAGAAATGAATAAAAATCTTCAGAAAAAATCCTAAAAATATCTAAAATGATTCGATATATGTCAGTAAAACGTCTAATAGTTTCTTTAAGAACATTCACAAAACAATCAACCAAAATCCAGCGATTTTTGTTGGATTTTGGTTGATTTTTTTCTGAATGTTCTGAAAGAAACATATTTTTTCCTTCTCTTTTTCCATCAAAAAATGTTCAAAAATTTCGCAAAAATGTTGAAAATGTGGAAGTTTTCATTGTGAAAATCTGTTTTTCCCCCCACATTTTAAACTTTAAAACCTGCAGGACGACACGAGGGTTAAAACCAGATCATCTCCAGAACGTTTGACTTTACAAGACGTTTAAGATGCATCGTCTTCAAACAAGGCCCTCCATCTGCTGAAATGTCTCTGGTTAAGAGAATTTATCTTAAATCCAGTGGGACGAGACGTTCTGACTGAAAATGAGACAAACAGACTTGGTAGCATTTAGAGTTTCTGCAGTGTTCCTCCCAGACTCTTCTCAGACGTCTCCACAGGATCCTTCAGACTCCAGGTGAACTCTTTAGACCCTGGAGGGCAGAAGCTCCTCAACCTTTCTTGCGCCACGGACCGGTTTAATGTCAGACAATATATTCATGGACCGGCTTTAAAGGTGTGGCGGATAAATACAACAATATAAAATGAAGGTGACCATACGTCCTCTTTTGAGAGGCTGTTCAGCCTGTCCGGTCGGCGTTTATAAAGTTCAATTCAATTCAATTCAATTTTATTTATATAGCGTCAATTACAGTCAAATTGTCTCAAGACGCTTTACAGAACCCATATGCCTGACCCCCAGAGCAGCCCAAAGGAGACAGTGGCAGGAAAACACCCTTTTAACAGGGAAGAAACCTCGAGCAGAACCCGGCTCTATATAGGGGGGACCCATCTGCCTGCTGGCAGGGCGGGCTCTATATATATTAAATGTAAAGGTAGATAGAGAAGGGCTCAGTGCGTCAAGAAAAGTCCCCCAGCAGCCTATAGGCCTATAGCAGCATGACTAGAGGCAGAACGAAGGGACGTCCAAGAAGGAGTCAGCTGTGCAATGAAGACACAAGCTGAACCTCTGTGGGTCACCCAGTCAGCCCCAACTATAAGATTTGTCAAAAAGGAACGTTTTTAGCCTGGTCTTAAAAATAGAGAGGGTGTCTGCCTCCAGAACCCAAACTGGGAGCAGGTTCCACAGGAGAGGAGCTGATAACTGAAGGCTCTGCCTCCCATTCTACTTTTAGAAATTCTAGGAACAACAAGTAAGCCTGCAGTTTGAGAGCGAAGAGTTCTACTAGGATAATAAGGTACTATCAGATCTTTAAGATATGATGGAGATTGGTTATTAAGAGCTTTATATGTCAGAAGAAGGATTTTAAATTCTATTCTGGATTTAACAGGAAGCCAGTGAAGAGAAGCAAGTATAGGGGAAATATGATCTCTTTTGCTAACTCCTGTCAGTACTCTCGCAGCAGCGTTTTGGATCAACTGTAGATGTTTGAGAGAACTATTTGGACAACCCGATAATAAGGAATTGCAATAGTCAAGCCTGGAAGTAACAAAAGCATGAACTAATTTTTCTGCATCACTCTGAGACAGAATGTTCCTGATTTTTACAATATTACGCAGGTGAAAAAAGGAAGTCCTACAGACTTGCTTTATGTGTGAGTTAAAGGACATGTCCTGGTCAAAAATAACTCCAAGATTCCTCACAGTAGTACTGGAGGCCAATGTGATGCCATCCAGAGTAACTATTTGCTTTGAAAGCGAGTTTCTAAGATGTTTGGGGCCAAATACAATGACTTCAGTTTTGTCTGAATTTAGCAGTAGGAAGTTAAAAGTCATCCAGGTTTTAATGTCCTTAAGACAATCTTGCAGTCTAGCTAACTGATCAGTTTCATCTGGCTTCATAGATAAATACAATTGTGTGTCATCTGCATAACAATGGAAGTTAATACAATGCTTCCTAATAATATTGCCTAAAGGAAGCATGTATAATGTGAAAAGTATCGGTCCTAAGACAGAACCCTGAGGAACTCCATGATTAACTTTAGTCTGCTCAGAAGAGTTATTGTTGACATGCACAAACTGGAACCTATCTGATAAGTAGGATTTAAACCAATCCAGTGCTGTCCCTTTAATGCCAATTGAATGTTCTAGACGCTGTAATAAAATTTTGTGGTCGATTGTGTCAAACGCTGCACTAAGATCTAACAAAACAAGTATAGAGACTAGTCCATTATCTGATGCTATGAGAAGGTCATTAGTAACTTTCACTAGAGCTGTTTCTGTGCTATGATGCACTCTGAAGCCTGACTGAAACACTTCAAATTATTCCTTTGTAAGTGTTCACATAATTGATTTGCAACTATTATTTCCAGAATTTTAGAGAGAAATGGTAGGTTGGATATCGGTCTATAGTTAGCTAACACATCTGGATCTAAAGTGGGCTTTTTAAGCAAAGGTTTGATGACAGCAACCTTAAAAGCCTGTGGTACATAGCCTGTTACTAGAGAGAGATTAATCAGATCTAACATTGAAGAATGAATTAAAGGTAAAATCTCCTTGAAGAGTCTAGTTGGGATAGGATCTAAAAGACATGTTGATGGTTTGGATGTAGAAACTGTTGAAATTAGTTCAGAGAGACATATAGGAGTGAAGAATTCTAAAGATTCATCAGGTCTAACAGCCAATTCAAAAGCATCTGTGACATTTGTAGGAAGGGCCAGATTGATTTGATCTCTAATCAGAACTATTTTATGTGTAAAGAAGCTCATGAAGTCGTTACTGGTTAAAGCTAAAGGAATACAAGGTTCAACAGAGCTCTGACTCTTTGTCAGCCTGGCTACAGTGCTAAAAAAAAAAGTCCTTCAAATGTCTGGGTTTTTGATCTTGCCTAGCTTGAGCGTGTCACAGACCAGTGTATTTATCATTCACGTTGAGTGGTTCCTTTGGAAACACGCTCTGAGAGGCGGAGTTTGAGCCGAACCCCGGAACATGTATTCATTCATTCACAAATCAGTACAGAGGCGCTCCACGCTCACTCACTGGCTGACAGGCAGGTAGACACACTGCGAGAGAACACTCTAACCGAAAGAAAATGCCGAAACGCAAATGTCATTTCACTGATGAAATGTGAAAAAGTACATCAGTGAGTCACAGACAGACGTGGAAGAGAGAATTATTTTTAATTTAAAAAAAATTAAACATCGTTCAGAATCAGATAATAAATAATACGGAAATAATGTAAGTTATGCATTTTTTCTGTGTGGCCCGGTACCAATTGACCCACGGACCGGTACCAGGGACCACTTCTGTAGGGAACTCCATGAGGCCCTGAAGTCTTCGTACATCTGACCAGCAGCAAACTTAGCAACAAAATTAAAGCGTTGCTAAAAATGCTAACCGTGCACGTTCTTTCTCCCTCAGGTCTTCTGAGTGACGCTAACCTGCTTCTCAGTTCCTCCTGCAACACATTAGTCCTTCCCTTTCTTCCTCCTTTCCTTTAGCCTTTCTATTCCTCTGAACTCTGAAGCAGTAAAAACCTGCAGGAAACCATCTGAACGACAGGAGAAACTGAAATCTGTTTTCAGTGACCATCCAGTGCTCCTACCAGCAGAAATCTCCCTCTTTGTCTTTTAACATTTATTTGAAATGAGGACCACAACACCTCGTCATGATCTTTAGCCTCAGGGAGCGATGGAAACCATCTCCATAAACATCACAGAAACAGAAGGTTTCCTGATATGTGGTGGAGATCTGGACATTCGTTCTGACCGTTCCAACAGCAAAGACTGGAGTGCTTCAGCTGAGACAGCATGTGGACGGTGTGATGTTCAGAGATCTTTGCTCCCATTCCTCAGCTCCACTCTGTTTAAACGAGAACCTTTCAAAAGACAGAACTGAGACGTGGGACATCTTTGTGTTTAAAAATAAAAACATGGAAACTGAGTTCTAGTCTGCTTAAAGATGCTAATTTTAAGGAACAAATGAAAAAAGAAATGCAGGACTTCCTTGATATGAACGATCTCTGGGATGCACTGGAAGCTGCAATAAGAGGAAAACTACAGAAATAACAAGAAATAATGGAGGATTTACAGAACAAATGAAAGAAGTGGAAATTAAACAGTCTCTAACACAAAATATCTTTGAAGAAACTGAAAAGATCAGAAACTAAATAAATGGTCAATAGGCCCCCAAGATATTCAGACAAAATGATTCTGAAAGTGAAGAAAACCAATGAAAATACTGGAATGGAACTTAAAAAGAAAACTGCACAAAATACTGGAAGTAAAATTAAAAAACATAAAGATCAAGAATAAACCGCAAGAGATTCACAAAGCATCTGAGATATTTTATAAATCCTTTAGTCTGAAGATCCAGAAAACCAAAACTGATAAATGACTGAAGAACCGACGGAGAACCGACGGCAGATTTATCAGAGGAGGAACGAAAAAAGGCTAAAATCAAACAAGTTATCAGGTTCAGACGGATGAACGCTATGAGGAGCTAAAGCTAGCTGGATTAAACATCTGGATTAAACCTGACTGAATCTCTAGAGTAAACCAGATTAAACCTCTGGATTAAACCTGACTGAATCTCTGGAATAAACCAGATCAAACCTCTGGATTAAACCTGACTGAATCTCTAGAGTAAACCAGATCAAACCTCTGGATTAAACCTGACTGAATCTCTAGAGTAAACCAGATCAAACCTCTGGATTAAACTGGATTAAATAATCTAGTTGAGGTGAAACAGAGACAGGAAGCACAAAGAGAGAGATCGGCAGAACAGAACGAGCTTTATTCTTCTTTCATTTGGAAGAAAAAATAAAAATCAAAACAAGGAATCGACCCCTCCTCCACCCCCACCCCTCCCCACCCTGAAGTCAAACATTCTGATTGGTGCACGACGATGAAGAGGGCGATGAAGATGAGACAGGTTTATTGCCATAAACAGTGGAGGAGAAAGTAAAGGTTAAAACAGACGATTTCATTCCAAGAAACAAAACTACATTCTGAGCAAAACCACCCGACCACTGCACACCTCATCCTGATCCACCTGAGCAGGTGAGCCACCAAAGCCAGCAGACGTTCGTTTGATCCACACTGAAACAAACATCTCTTCTAAACGCTGCGTTCAAAGACAGACGGACGATAAAAGATTAGCAACCAAAGAAACGAGGTTTAAATTCCTCCGTCTCCAATTCGTTCCTCCTTCATGAACCGTTTCCAAAGTTTCTCATTAAATCCTCAGATTTTAAACTGTGGAGAGAAAAACAGATGAAAATGATCAATAAATAGACGATAAAATGAATCAAAAGAAGGCCGTCTGTCTTCCACTTTGCTTTCTGTAGATTTTTCATTTTCCATCTGTTCTTCCTTCCAGAAATCTGCTGTGAATTCATCACTACAAAGGAGCGATAGCGCCACCTGCTGCTGCACAAACTCCTCAGAATTTACTGAGAATCTGCTGTTTGTCTGTAAACTATGAAGAGTCTGTTTTTCTTCTCGTCCTGAAGCTTCTGTGATCTGCAGCTGATGTTTTTAGGAACGTTTGGAAATGACGCGGAAAACATCGAGGAAAAAGACGAGGGGGAAGTTTTCAGTGTGGCTCAACGGACCAATCAGAGGAGAGCTCTGTGGGTGACATCACAGGACAGAAAAACGCTGCAGCCGACCAATCAGGAGCTGTAGCTGCAGGCCACGCCCCTCACCTGCCTCTGAGCAGCGCTGTGTTCAGGGTCTGTGGAAAATCAAAGTTTTAACATCAGGATTATTTTTCAAGGTTGAACAGCTTTTCCCTTTTTTCTTCACAGCGCCTGAACGCAGCGTTTCATCAGCAGCTTTTCCTGCTGACAGTGAACGCAGCTTCACCTGAACAGGTGCAGCAACCAGCAGCAGTGCATCATGGGAGGAGGAAGCAGACCACGGTGCTGCTGTTACACCTGAGGGGCCGGGGCTTCACCTGGCAGCAGGCCCCGCCCCCTCACAGTGTGACAAGCAGGTAACGGAAACACCGAGAAGATTTCAGGACCAAAGGAGAACAGATTGATGAGTTACCACGGCAACGAGCGGCAGCAAATAAAAAACAAAAGCATCTGGCTTCTGCTCGACCAATCAGGGTGAGGGGGCGGAGCTGCAGCTAAACCAAAAGAACCAAAGGACTTTACAGGTGTGACCTCTGACGGCAGGGGGCGGGGCTACAGCACGAAGCAGGTGTGACATCACAGTAAGCGGAGGTGGAGGTGAGTGAGGGGGCGGGGCAGAGGAACCCAAACATGCATTGACGAGCTGCTCGCTGCGTTTGTGTTACAGGTTTATTATTGATCAGAGTGTTTCAGCTTTATTCCACTAAGAATAAATATTCTGAACTCAAACAGCAAGAAGAAGAAGAAGAAGAAGAATTAGAGGAGGAAGAGGAGGGCGTCCGCTCGCTGTCTGTCTGTCTGTCTGTCTGTCAGGAAGGAATGCTAGCTGTGGCGTTTGAACATCCGGTAAAGTTCTGGTTGGCTCCCCTCCCTCCCTCCCCCCCTCCCCGGCTCCCCGCCCCCTCGGCCCCCCGGGGCCCGGCGGCCCTCAGTCTCTTAAGCTTTTTCTTTGGAGATCACTTCCTCTCGCGGCTTCGCCCCGCCGAAGATGGCCGAGTTGGGGTTGGCGACCTGGTTGAGAGGCTCGGAGACGGTGCGAGGCTTCAGCTGCAGCCGAGGCCGCTGTGCACGCTCCTCTGGAAACAAACAAACAAACAAACGATGAGTCACAAACAAACAAACGATGAGTCACAAACAAACAAACAAACGATGAGTCACAAACCATTCCACTCTGTGTGTCGGTTTAAAATGAGCCAAACGTTCATCATTTACACTGAAGAATAAAACTAATCAATCAGAAACCAATGTAACATTTTTATATTTCACATTACGGTCTTTTCTTCATAAAGAATGCTCACAAACTATCATAACAACATAACATATATATATATCAGGGTAGAGACCATTTATAGAATTGGAGTCTCTACCAGTAGAGACTGCGATCCCAATCTCTACTGGTAGAGATTTGTCAGGGCTAAGGTTAGACTTGTAAGGTTAGGGTCAGGGGTCAGATTGAAAGTTCCATCTCTACTGGTAGAGATTACAATTCCACCAAATCACAGTCTCTACCCTGACATATATATGAAGAGTTCATTTGCACAAACAGGTAACTCTGTTTTCAGAAAACTCATTTTTTATTGTTAACTTCAGATAACACTAATAATTTATTTTTTCTCTATTTTCTCATGTATTTTTCTACTGAGTCAAATCCACTCAACTTCAGTTTGATTTTATCTCAAGTAAACAATAAAAATAAGTTTTCTGAAAATGTATCAAAACAGAGTTACCTGTTTTTGCTAATGAACTCTTCATTCATACATCTGCAGACGCTCAGTGATGCAGGCCTCCCTCATCACTGAGGACCTCACATCTCCTCCACTCCTTCATGCTGCTGCTACACAACCCCACCGGCCAGAAAAACACTTAAAAATCTTTCATCCCTCTGCAGTAGCTGCTCTTAAAAACACAAAACAGACTGTTTGTAGATGTTTTATGTGTTTTGTTTTCATTTATTTCAGTGTTTTTTAAATGTGTGAGTGTGGTTTTTAATTGTTGTCATCCAGCCGTGACAAAAGTCACGGCTGGATGACAAAAGTCACAAGTCTGTTTTTACTTTGAACAAATAAAGTTATTCTATAAATAACATATATAATTATAAACCCGAGTAATTAAAACATGAAGAATTAAAACCTGACTGACAGAGAAATTACTCATTTCCATGACTATGAACAAATGTCTGGGATAAACCGCTCAGGATTAGTAATTATGAGAATTAAATATTAACATCCTGCAGTAATAATAAATAAATACAGATAAACCTGATTTAAATATTAACATGAGACCCTCTAAACCATCCCAGTAACTGCTAACAACCAGAAGATGGCGCCACCTTCAGACGGTTCCCTGAAGTCTGTCGTTCCTCCACGAGGGGGGGGTCCGTCTCTGAAGCGACCCGCCCCTCCTCCTGCCCCCCTTCTGTCGCCAGGGCGACCGCCTCCGCCTCGACCCCGCCCTGACATGTAGTCATCGTCTCTAAAACCTGCAGACAGACAGACAGACAGACAGACAGGAGGACAGACAGACAGGAGGACAGACAGACAGACAGACAGGAGGACAGACAGACAGGAGGACAGACAGACAGACAGACAGGAGGACGGACAGACAGACAGACAGACAGACAGGAGGACAGGAGGACAGACGGACAGACAGACAGGAGGACAGACAGGAGGACAGGAGGACAGACGGACAGACAGACAGGAGGACAGGCAGACAGGAGGACAGACAGGAGGACAGACAGACAGACAGACAGACAGGAGGACAGACAGGAGGACGGACAGACAGGAGGACAGACAGGAGGACAGACGGACAGACAGACAGGAGGACAGACAGGAGGACGGACAGACAGACAGACAGACAGACAGACAGACAGACAGACAGACAGACAGGTTAGTGTGCGGCAGACGGCCTCAGGTGAGCTGCAGCATCAGGAACCTAGAAGGTGACCAGTGATTATGAAGATGGAGGAGATGAAAGGCATGATGGGAAATAATGGGTGTGGTCCAGCAGCTTCAGCAGGCGGAGCCAGGCTACAGGTCACAGGGGATTGGTTGGTTTGTGTGGACTCATTTTACAGAGCAGAAGAAGAAGAGGATCCTCCAAGCAGCTATGCTACCACCTACAGGACAGATGTAGAAACTACAGCCTTCTACAGGCTAGCATAGCTTAGTGTTTCATTACTGCACTGGAACTAGCTTAGCATGGCTAACCTGGTTTATACTGAGTAAGATCTCTGAGGTTTGGCTCACCAACGTTTGGTTTCTGAGATTCTGATACCAAAGTTTGGCTTCAGGAGGTTCAGATTAGAGGTTTAGATCATGGAGGTTTTGCTTTTGGAGATCCAGATCTGACTTGTGTCATTATTTATGTCCTGAATAAGCCACAGATTAGCTGGTGTTAGCTTAGCCTTATTGTCTTATTGAGTATAATTCCAACTAGAGCTCCACCAATTAATCAATCGATTGATCGATTAATCTTTCGGTTGATCAGCAGGAAATTACTGATCATAAATAACGCCAGGTCTGTGGTCTGGACTCTAAATAAAACAAACGGCAGATGACTCATTTATAAGCTGCTGTTATTCTTCATCTCTGCGTAGTTCACTGACGTTCTTAGATTAGTTTTGGAACATTCTCCTGCCATCTGATTGGCTACAGCACAGTCAGCTGCCCCCTGATTGGACGGCTGGAATCTGCTGAATCTCTGACCGCACCTCCTCCTGGCTGGTCGTAGAACTCCTCACGGCCGTCTCGTCCTCCTCCTCCTCCTCTGGGAGCTCCTCGAGAACCTCCTCGTCCTGCAGAGGACAGGGGAGTTAACAGGGGGACGAGGAGACAAGGAGGCAAGGAGAGGAGACAAGAGGATACAAGGAGAGGAGACAAGGAGAGGAGGCAAGGAGGCAAGGAGAGGAGACAAGGAGACAAGAGGATACAAGGAGAGGAGGCAAGGAGGCAAGGAGAGGAGACAAGGAGAGGAGACAAGGAGACAAGAGGAGGCAAGGAGGCAAGGAGAGGAGACAAGGAGACAAGAGGATACAAGGAGAGGAGACAATAGGAGACAAGGAGAGGAGACAAGGAGACAAGAGCAGGCAAGGAGGCAAGGAGAGGAGACAAGGAGGCAAGGAGAGGAAAGAAGGAGACAAGGAGGCAAGGAGAGGAGACAAGGAGGCAAGGCGAGGAAAGAAGGAGACAAGAGGAGACAAGGAGACAAGGAGAGGAGACAAAGAGACAAGAGGAGACAAGGAGGCGAGGAGAAGAAAGGAGACAAGAGGAGACAAGGAGAGGAAAGAAGGAGACAAGAGGAGACAAGGAGGCAAGGAGGCAAGGAGAGAAGACAAGGTGACAAGAGGGGACAAAGACAAGGAGAGGAGACAAAAGGAGACAAGGAGAGCAGACAAGGAGAGGAGACAAGGAGGCAAGGAGAGAAGACAAGGACACAAGAGGAGACAAGGAGACAAGGAGAGGAGACAAAGAGACAAGAGGAGACAAGGAGACATGGAGAGGAGACAAAGAGACAAGAGGAGACAAGGAGACATGGAGAGGAGACAGTGAGAGGAGAAAAGAGGAGACAAGGAGAGGAGACAAGGAGACAAGGAGAGAAGAGGAGGTGGTGGCGCCTCCTTATTGAAAAGCAGCACTGAAGAGGTAGAGCTTGTTAGTTGTTCATCAGCCAATCAGAGAGGAGATGTTAGAGAAGCAGAAGCAGTGAAGAACGTTGACCTGTAACCAGGCAACCCCACCCTCCACGTCTGTCACCTGTTCAGGTGTTGTGTGGAGGTTTGTCGGTGAGAATGAAATGACAGATGAAGAGTGAAAGAAGAAGAATCCTAGAATCTACAACACAAACATTCATACTAATAATTATTATTATGAAAGATTCAAGCTGAAGCTGCAGCCATCAGAACATCAGAACATCAGGAGACCAGAAGAGCCTGAGGACTGAAGCTGGACGTCCAGACTGAAGGTTCAGAACCATGACTGTGGGTCAGAGAAGATCTAAACAGTCTGGAGACTAAAAGCAGGAGGACAGAACATGTTTCCTCCATCAGTCTGTTAGCAGAGAGACCTAAGGGCCTGATGTTCAGTCTGAACCAGCTAGAAACCAGTAAGAAACCAGTCAGAAACCAGCTAGAAACCAGTCAGAAACCAGCTAGAAACCAGCTAGAAACCAGTTAGACACCAGTTAAAAACCAGCTAGAAACCAGTTAGAAACCAGTCAGAAACCAGCTAGAAACCAGCTAGAAACCAGTCAGAAACCAGTTAGAAACCAGTCAGAAACCAGTCAGAAACCAGCTAGAAACCAGCTAGAAACCAGCTAGAAACCAGTTAGACACCAGTTAAAAACCAGCTAGAAACCAGCTAGAAACCAGTCAGAAACCAGCTAGAAACCAGCTAGAAACCAGTCAGAAACCAGTTAGAAACCAGTCAGAAACCAGTCAGAAACCAGCTAGAAACCAGCTAGAAACCAGTTAGAAACCAGTTAGAAACTAGCAACTAACCAGCTAGAAACCAGTTAGAAACCAGCTACTAACCAGTTAGAAACCAGTTAGAAACCAGCTAGTAACCAGTTAGAAACCAGCTACTAACCAGCTAGTAACCAGTTAGAAACCAGCTACTAACCAGTTAGAAACCAGCTACTAACCAGCTAGTAACCAGTTAGAAACCAGCTAGTAACCAGTTAGAAACCAGTTAGAAACCAGCTCGCAATCAGTTAAAAACCAGCTGGTAATCAGTTAGTGACCAGTTAGTTACTAGTTACTCACCAATCAATCACCAGTTAGTCACCAGTTACTGGTACTAGCTAGTTAGTAGATAGTAACCAGTTTGTAACTAGTTAGTCTCCAGTCACCGTAGGGAGTTCGTACCTCTGCCGTCATCTTTCTTGAAGCCGAAGGCGCTTCCCCCTCGCTCTTGTCTCCGCCCCTCTGCGATGTCGACCCTCAGTGTCCGCTCACAGAGCAGCTGCAGGTCAGAGGTCACGTTAGCTTTAGCACTTTAGCACAACTTAAGTCACCTGATCAACATGAAGGTTTATGGGTCGGGTACTCACAGCGCCGTCGTACGTCAAAGCTTCTTTTAGAGATTCCTGATCTTCAAACTCAACATAACAAAAACCTGAAAGACACAAACATGGTGAGAGTCTTCAGATGAACACCTGGTTCTGATCCATTTGCTCTTATCAAATGGACCCAGACACCTGTAGACACCTTTAAACAGCTGTCTACATGGAAATAGAAAAACATCTACAGGAGGAGATGGTAGGAGCTTCAGGAGAAACCAGCTGGAGGTTCTGGAAGACGTTTGGTCCAGCTGGTTCCTCCTGAAGCTCCTCTGATCTCCAGGACCTGGATGCCTCAGGCTGCTGACCTTTGAACTTGTCTGTCTCTTTGTCTCTGACCAATCGGACGCTGCGGATGTTGAGATCTTTGAAGATGACGTCGATGTCGCCCTGCACCGTGTTGAACGGCAGGTTTCCAACGTACGCCGTGAAAGGAGGCTCCGACGGCAGCTCCTTCTGCTTCCTGGGGCCTCCGGGGCCGCCACCGCCACGGGGCCTGGCAGAGAGGATCATGGGAAAGGTTTGTGAGCGCACAGCATGATGGGACATGGAGTAGAGACTTTTAAATATTCAAGTTAAATCACGAGGTGAGGAAAAGCAACAGAAGATAAATCAGAGCCGCACCATTTCCTTGATTAGCCGACAGCTTTTATTATTAACTCGGAGGTTTTTTGGAGGTAAATGTGTATTTCCCTCGTATTTCTGACCGTCTCCTAGTTCTGTTTTACTGAGTAAATAAAACTACAGACATATCTTTGTACTCTTGATTCATGTTCTTAGAAGTTAAAACCTTCTTGTGCAGCATCATAAACTCCATGTAAACGCATTATTATCATCAAATGTTCAAAAACACAACATGTTCCATCTTCAGCATCTCCATTCAATGTGAATATTACCAATAGTTGAAACCGTGAGTGGATCAATACCCTGAGATTCTACAGTAGAAGAAAAACATGTCCGGCTCATGTCAAAGGATAAAACTTATCCCACACACCAACACAAACAATGAGACAAAATGACCAAAATGACACAATAAATGAAAAAAAGAAACGATATGACCAAAACAAGACACAAAACAACAAAAAATAGAACACAAAATGACAAAAATGAGACACACAATGATGACTGTGAGGCGTTTATGGAACATCAGTAAACTACAGCGTCTACTGACGATGAGACGTTTAGGGAACATCAGTAAACTACAGCGTCTACTGACGATGAGGCGTTTAGGGAACATCAGTAAACTACAGCGTCTACTGACGATGAGACGTTTAGGGAACATCAGTAAACTACAGCGTCTACTGACGATGAGGCGTTTATGGAACATCAGTAAACTACAGCGTCTACTGACGATGAGGCGTTTAGGGAACATCAGTAAACTACAGCGTCTACTGATGATGAGGCGTTTATGGAACATCAGTAAACTACAGCGTCTACTGATGATGAGACGTTTAGGGAACATCAGTAAACTACAGCGTCTACTGATGATGAGGCGTTTATGGAACATCAGTAAACTACAGCGTCTACTGATGATGAGGCGTTTATGGAACATCAGTAAACTACAGCGTCTACTGATGATGAGGCGTTTATGGAACATCAGTAAACTACAGCGTCTACTGATGATGAGGCGTTTAGGGAACATCAGTAAACTACAGCGTCTACTGATGATGAGGCGTTTATGGAACATCAGTAAACTACAGCGTCTACTGATGATGAGGCGTTTATGGAACATCAGTAAACTACAGCGTTTACTGATGATGAGGCGTTTAGGGAACATCAGTGAACTACAGCGTCTACTGATGATGAGGCGTTTAGGGAACATCAGTAAACTACAGCGTCTACTGATGATGAGGCGTTTAGGGAACATCAGTAAACTACAGCGTCTACTGATGATGAGGCGTTTATGGAACATCAGTAAACTACAGCGTCTACTGATGATGAGACGTTTATGGAACATCAGTAAACTACAGCGTCTACTGATGATGAGGCGTTTATGGAACATCAGTAAACTACAGCGTCTACTGATGATGAGGCGTTTATGGAACATCAGTAAACTACAGCGTCTACTGATGATGAGGCATTTATGGAACATCAGTAAACTACAGCGTCTACTGATGATGAGGCGTTTAGGGAACATCAGTAAACTACAGCGTCTACTGATGATGAGGCGTTTATGGAACATCAGTAAACTACAGCGTCTACTGATGATGAGGCGTTTATGGAACATCAGTAAACTACAGCGTTTACTGATGATGAGGCGTTTAGGGAACATCAGTGAACTACAGCGTCTACTGATGATGAGGCGTTTAGGGAACATCAGTAAACTACAGCGTCTACTGATGATGAGGCGTTTAGGGAACATCAGTAAACTACAGCGTCTACTGATGATGAGGCGTTTGGGGAACATCAGTAAACTACAGCATCTACTGATGATGAGGCGTTTAGGGAACATCAGTAAACTACAGCGTCTACTGATGATGAGACGTTTAGGGAACATCAGTAAACTACAGCGTCTACTGATGATGAGGCATTTATGGAACATCAGTAAACTACAGCGTCTACTGATGATGAGGCGTTTAGGGAACATCAGTAAACTACAGCGTCTACTGATGATGAGGCTTTTAAGGAACATCAGTAAACTACAGCGTCTACTGATGATGAGGCGTTTAGGGAACATCAGTAAACTACAGCGTTTACTGATGATGAGGCGTTTAGGGAACATCAGTAAACTACAGCATCTACTGATGATGAGACGTTTATGGAACATCAGTAAACTACAGCATCTACTGATGATGAGGCGTTTATGGAACATCAGTAAACTACAGCGTTTACTGATGATGAAGCGTTTAGGGAACATCAGTAAACTACAGCATCTACTGATGATGAGACGTTTATTGAACATCAGTAAACTACAGCGTTTACTGATGATGAGACGTTTATGGAACATCAGTAAACTACAGCATCTACTGATGATGAGGCGTTTAGGGAACATCAGTAAACTACAGTGTTTACTGATGATGAGGCGATTATTGAACATCAGAAACTATGGGAGACGCCAGTGTTTACAAACAGTGACATCACAAAGTCACGTGATTACCGCGCTGGTTGGCAAGAGGAACCAGTGAAACAATGGCTGACGATAACAATGTGAACTATCCTTCCGTGAAATTGTCCGATTATGCTCAATCCTTATCACCTGAGGCCCGACAAAGATACGTGAGTAAGCTGAGATATGAGGGAAACAGTGAAACCTTGCCAGATCCCTACAATTTGAAGACTGGGTGGGTTGACGATCCTTCATTGTGGCCGGACATTTCTTGACAAGAAACGTCAAGAAGTTGCTGTATTTTTTGTCTGCAGTATGGCTTCTATGTAACAGTAACAGACCCACAGCATTGGTGATCGAAAATAGGACAATTCTAAAAAACGATCGCTAGACGCATACAGAAACAAATATGGTTACAAATATGAGGCTGCTGGCTTAAGGAGATGTTATTGAATATGCTTCATTGGACTTTAGTATACTTTCATCACCTAAAAAGCGATCGGTAACACATGACAACACTGAACCAAACCGAAAGTGTAGAGATCGCCTCACAAGAAGGATGCGACACTAAATCAATATCTTTTGGTAAATAAGCTCAAAGTTGGACATACTAAACATGCTAAACTGTTGAATAGTTTACCTGAAGAAAAGTGGGAGCCACAAACACGATCTCTGCTGCTTACTGGGGTACAATTTTTCCTGTTGATGGCTGAAGCCACCGCCATCTTCTCTCTCCTGACATCGGTATTCGGTGAAATTTCAACCCTGATCCCTTTTCAAAACGCTTCGTACAACCAACAACTACACACGCTATTACCACTGTGGAAAATACACACGTGGACAAAATTGTTGGTACCCCTCAGTTAAAGAAGGAAAAACCCACAATTCTCACTGAAATCACTTGAAACTCACAAAAGTAACAATAAATAAAAATTTATTGAAAATTAAATAATCTAAAACAGCCATTACTTTTGAATTGTTGATTAACATAATTATTTAAAAAAACAAACTAATGAAACAGGCCTGGACAAAAATGATGGTACCTCTATAAAAGATTGAAAACTATTTGACCAGAGTGACATGATTAACTCAGGTGTGTCATTTAATTGACATCACAGGTGTTTCCAAACTCATAATCAGTCAGTCTGCCTATTTAAAGGGAGACAAGTAGTCACCCTGCTGTTTGGTGAAAAGGTGTGTACCACACTGAACATGGACAACAGAAAGCGAAGGAGAGAATTGTCCCAGGACATCCGAAAAAAAATTATAGACAAACATCTTAAAGGTAAAGGCTATAAGACCATCTCTAAACAGCTTGAAGTTCCTGTGACAACAGTGGCTCATATTATTCAGAAGTTCAAGACCCACGGGACAGTAGCCAACCTCCCTGGACGTGGCCGCAAGAGGAAAATTGATGACAAATTGAAGAGACGGATCGTTGGAATTGTATCCAAAGAGCCCAGAGCAACCTCCAAAGAAATTAAAGGTGAACTCCAAGGCCAAGGTACATCAGTGTCAGATCGCACCATTCGTCGTTGTTTGAGCCAAAGTGGACTTCATGGGAGACGACCAAGGAGGACACCACTGCTGAAAAAAACTCATAAAAAAGCCAGACTGGAATTTGCAAAAATGCATGTTGACAAGCCACAAAGCTTCTGGGAGAATGTCCTTTGGACAGATGAGACCAAACTGGAGCTTTTTGGTAAGGCACATCAACTCTATGTTCATAGACTCAAAAACCAAGCATACGAAGAAAAGAACACTGTCCCTACGGTGAAACATGGAGGAGGCTCAGTAATGTTTTGGGGCTGCTTTGCTGCATCTGGCACAGGGTGTCTTGAAAGTGTGCAAGGTACGATGAAATCTGAAGACTATCAAGGCATTCTGGAGAGAAATGTGCTGCCTAGTGTCAGAAAGCTTGGTCTCAGTCGCAGGTCATGGGTCTTCCAACAGGACAACCATCCAAAACACACAGCCAAAAACACCCAAGAATGGCTGAGAGAAAAGCGTTGGACTATTCTAAAGTGGCCTTCTATGAGCCCAGATCTGAATCCCATTGAACATATGTGGAAGGAGCTGAAACATGCCATTTGGAGAAGACACCCATCAAACCTGAGACAACTGGAGCTGTTTGCTCATGAGGAGTGGGCCAAAATACCTGTTGACAGCTGCAGAACGCTCATTGACAAATACAGAAATCGTTTAATTGCAGTGATTGCCTCAAAAGGTTGTGCAACAAAATATGAAGTTATGGGTACCATCATTTTTGTCCAGCCCTATTTCATTAGCTTGTTTTTTTAAATAATTATGTTAATCAACAATTCAAAAGTGATGGCTGATTTTGATTATTTAATTTTCAATAAATTTTTATTTATTGTTACTTTTGTGAGTTTCAAGTGATTTCAGTGAGAATTGTGGGTTTTTCCTTCTTTAACTGAGGGGTACCAACAATTTTGTCCACGTGTGTACATGTGCAATTTCATTCATGAAAAGCGATAACTTTACGTATTTGTTTCAAACCCGATACCGTTCTCGTAGCAAGCCGTTATGTTACTGCCGGTTCTTGCCAACCAGTAGCAGTCTTGTACCATGTGACCGTAACAAATGACGACACGCTGGCGTCTCCCATAGCGTCTACTGATGATGAGGCTTTTAAGGAACATCAGTAAACTACAGCGTCTACTGATGATGAGGCTTTTAAGGAACATCAGTAAACTACAGCGTCTACTGATGATGAGGCTTTTAAGGAACATCAGTAAACTACAGCGTCTACTGATGATGAGGCGTTTAGGGAACATCAGTAAACTACAGACACAACAGGTCACCTGAAGACATCACCTCCACCCGGGACAAACAAGTCTCCCTGTTCAGTGACGTTTAACGAATCACATCATCCACCAGTGAATCGCCTGAAACCCTCCAGCAGGTTTCCATCACAGAGATCTCTCTCTACCAGCCACAAACTGAAACACCGCAAACAACTTTAGAATGTCAAACATCTGTGACATGCTGGAAAATAATTCAATCTGAGCTTAAAACACCCGAGATTCCATCCATCGTTTGACAAGTGCCACAAAATGAGAAATAAAATGACTAAAACGAGAAAAAAATGACAAGAAATAAAACCACAAAAACAAAACAGAAAAAATGACAAAAACAACACATAAAATAAACAATGAGACACAAAACCAAAAAATAAGAAACAAGACAACAAAAACAATTCACAAAACGACAAAAAACACAAAGTGACAAATGAGAAACAAAATGAGAAAATTTTTTTTATAAAATAGAATAGGTTCATTGTCATCATACATGGCATGACGAAAATATTTCCATTTCCACTGGACAGTGCGAGACACAAAATGATAAGAAAATGACACAAAAGAGAGACAATGGCAAAAACAAGACACCAAACAACAAAAATGAGACACAAAATGACAAAAATGAGACACACAATGACAAAAAATGAGACACACAATGACAAAAATAGAACACAAAATGACAAAAATGAGACAAAATGAGCAAAAAGGGAAAAAACAACGAAAATGAGACAAAACGACAAAAACGAGATATCTGCAACATCTGCTGGTGAGGCGTTTAGGAACATCTGTAAACTAGCAGTGTCTACTGGTGACTGTGAGGCGTTTAGGAACATCTGTAAACTAGCAGTTACTGGATTCATCCACATCATTCTTGTCTACAAAGTTTAACAATAAACTGTCTTCTCTCACCAAGTAAAACCTCAGAGCTCCTAAACTCAGCCGATTCTACATCAGTCAGGTGACAGAAGGCGTCTACAGGTGAGCCGACTGTCTGCAGGTAAAACACGTCCGTCATACGAGGAATCAGCAGCGTCTACAAACACACCCAGCTCTTCTCAGCTGCTGTGGTTTGTTATTAATAAGAGTGTGTTCAGCATCCTGTGGACGTTCTAACCGACAAACCTCTGAACCCCTAAACCTGCAGACAGAATCCAAACCAACCTATGAACACAGAAACAAATAAACTATCAATAATGAAGCTACTCATCAGGCAGAATCTGGAAAAACACAAAGAATCACGACAACAAAAAAGTGTCGTTCCATCATAAAAACAAACTAATCTGAGTTTAAAACTGAGGTATTCCATCAAAACCACTTTGTTCTACATTTGTCGTTTAGAAATTAGTGGAAAATGTGTTTTTGTGGATCAGATTCTGCAAAAACCTACAACTCCTTCACTGCAGGGCACACAACACAAAAGAGACACAAAAGAACAAAAACAAGAGAATAATGACAGTGATCCAAAATAACAAAAATAAAACACAAAATGACAAAAACAAGACAAAAAATGCCAAAAATGACATAAAATGAGCAAAAAAGAGGCACAAATTGAGAAAAATTCAACACAAAAAATGACAAAAAGAGATCCAAAATGACAAAAATATGACACGCAACAAAAATGCCAAAAGAGACAAAAAATGACACTAAACAAGTGACAGAGCATCCTGTGGACGTTCATAGCAACAAATCTCTGAACCCCAAAACCTGCTGATGGACTCAAAACAACCTATGAAGACAGGAAAATATAAAACTTGTGTTTTTGTGAATCAAAAACCTAGAAATCCTCCACTGTTCAGCACAAACATGAAGTCCTGACTGAAGCTGAATCAGTTTCATTAAAACTCAACATCTGCAGTAAGAGGAGCTTTAACGTCTGAGGAATCACGTTGGTTCCATGTTTAGCTTTTTATATAAAAATAATCAATTAAATGTTTTGTTTATAGATAAACTAATTATCTTTTTTTCTGGTTTCCATCATTCTGGCTCCTACTGCCACACTTTTCTCCTTCATGATGTTCTGGTGAAACAGAGATGCAGGACTTTAAAATGAACCACAATAAAGAAAAATGAACCACAGTGAATTAAAATGAACCACAGTGAGTTAAAATGAGGTGCAAACTGCTTGGAGCTCTGGAGTTCATCAATAAAGGCAGATTGATCGGTGATGGCAGTGATCAGTATTTTCAGCTTCTTGTTCCAACTGAACCCAGATTGAAGCTCAGACTCCTGAAAACCTCCAGATCTGGTCCTCATTCATCAGACATCAGGAACCAGCAGAGCCCCTGACCTCACAGTAACTACATCCTATCGATGTTTATCAATAACTGACGGCCCGGATCGATGCCAGCCTCATGTTTGGATCCTACGTGGATGAATGTGCAGCTGCGGACACATGATGCAGCCATGCGGGCAGCCTGCATCTGCAGCCCCGCCATTCCCTCCACCTGTCGCGGTCTTCCGTCTCACCGCATACCGGCCCCGGCTCGTTATTACAAAGATTATCGGACACCGGAGCTCCGGTGGTCGGCGCCGCACGGCTGCCTTTATTTCACTGTCTGTGCGCAACTAGCCTCCTGCTAACAGTTAGCCTGTTAGCTCCGGAGCAGCGGTGTTTCCTAGCCGCTCGGCCCGGCCTGCTCTCACTCCCGCTCGGCCCGGTCAGCAGGCGCTGGGCGTGTCGAGCTCCCGGGCCTGTCCGCCCTGTTCTAGGGCTCGGGCCAGACGGCAACGGGAAACACCGCAACGGTCCAGTCGGGTTTTGTGTTCGGGTAGCACCGCGAATGTGCCGCGCAGAGCCGAGACTCACCCTCTGCCGCCGAAGCTGCCGTAGGCCCGGTCCCGCTCTTCGTAGCTGTCGAAGTCCGCCATTACTGCTGCTGTGTGTCGGAGGAGGAGGTCCTACACGTCACACTCACAGACGGTTTAGCTGCCCGCAGAGCGCCTGACTGTGACAGACCTGCCGCACCATGTTGATGTGGACGTTTAAAAATAAGGTTAACATTTTAACTAACGGTGATAATCCTGGAGGAGCAGACACCAGTTCAGAAAATAAAAGAAGCAAACTTGGAGGGATTCTGATTGTAAAACTTGAAAACACACACTAAAAGAACTAGTCAATGAATTACTGCTGTATCAGGCTTATAGTCAGACCATTCTGTAGCTGAGTGTAGAATGGTCTGCTGCACCTCACTGTCATTCTGCTGCAGAGGTAAACAAAGCTCTGGCTTGTTTGTATTTATCCAAACCAATCACAGCTGTTTTGTTGAATCATAGATGAGGTTCCTTAACCTTCCTGCCGTCTTCATTTACGGGCACCAAAATATACTGTTTCCTTGTATGATTTTTTTTTTAAATCAGTAAAAAAAAAATCCCCAACTTTCTGAAAATTTGCAAAACCTTCAGGAAAAAAATTCCAGCGATTCCTTAAAAATCCCCCAAATTTGGCTAGAAAATTCTTGTGAATATTTTCCAAAAATGAGTAAAAATCTTTTTAAAAAATCCTAAAAATATCTAAAGTGATTACATATATATCAATAAAACTTCTAATATTTTCTTTAAGAACATTCACATAAAAATCAACCAAAATCCAACAATTTTTTTTGTGAATGTTCTTTAGAAGCATTTTTAACATTTTTTTTCACCAAATATGTTCAAAGATTTCCCCAAAATGTTGAAAATGTGGGCATCAGAAGTTTCACTGTGAAAATATAGTTTTTCCACATTTTCAAACTTTAAAACGGGTCAATTTTAACCCACAGGACGACACCAGAGTTAAAAGTAGTAATAGAGGAACATCTGCACGCAGGGAGGCAAAAACCATTGCTGCAGTGGACAGTTTAGAATTTACAAGAAGGACATGGACAGGAACTGAACATGGGTCAACCGTTGGAAGGCAGCTCACCACTTTACCACCATCGCTACCCAAACATGATGTGTTCATTGTGTAGGTTAACCATCATTCGGTGCAGTGCAGCTGTGTATGGGGCAGGAAGATTAAAATAAACATCGAACACGTTTAGATTTGTGAAAATTCTGCCATTCAAAAAGCACGTTATGAAATCAGTTACTGCACGTATCAAACTAAGTAGAAACTTTAAAAAGTCATACTTTATGTGCACATTTTCATCCTGTGTTTTATACCAAAATGACATTTATGTGTCAGACTGATCTTGTCCTGATTTATGATCTAAATTTCTAATTTGCCCTAAAGCCCAAAGCTGTTGTAGGAGACTGTAAAACAGGAAGTCAGTTTTCTTCATTCTACACACTCCCTGCTGCATGTATGTGTTCTGTATCTGTGTATATGGACCTCGTGGTCAGCAGGTGAACTAAGGTTGACCTTCAGACTGTCACATTCTGGATATTTACTGTAAATCTGGTTGGATGAAGTTTCTTGATGTGAACAGTATTTAAAATGGAACCGGCTTTGGTTCCAATGTAAAGTGGAACAGAAACAGATAAATACGCATCAAGTTTGGTTTTAATCTGATTCCAAGATGAAATGAAGAAACACAAACACCTCAGCGCTGTAAGAAATTTATTCTCATAAGAACATTGAAAGGAATTTATCACTAAGATGTTGGTTTAGATGTATAAGTACAACCATCAGCATATGTGTCCATATATATTAAAGTCTCTAGATAATAAAAGTACAATCTGTCTATTCAGTAACAGTAACTCCATGTTCAGTCTCAGTGTGAAATAGTTTTGAATGTTTTGTTGATGAACATTGATAAAATATCCTCACTCAGATGTCTTGTGCAGCTGTTTTAGAGGCTAATGTTCTCTCTGAGGTAGCTTTGACAGAGTTTAAAACGCTTTAGGCTCCAGGTTGGAACTCTAGTCTAAACCTGGTTGAACCTGTAAGGACTCATGACTACCGGAGCACGTTTTGTCTTCATGTCTTGTCTTGTATGTCTTGTTGTCAGTCTCTTGCAGACCTCTTGAGGGATTTAACAACTCCTGCAGTTCTTCTTCTACCAGATGTATTTAAAACCTTGTACAGGTCCAGCAGAGGTCTTGCAGACGTCCTACAACATCTGGTCAGTAATGCAGACCTCTTGAGGAGCTCTTCTAGGATGTGTAAAGATTCAACACAAGGTCCTCCAGACGTCTACCAGATGTTTGATAGATTTTGTAGAACTTTAGAGGGAGTCTTGTAGTTCCCATGAAAGTCCTGAAGAATAGAAGGCAGCTGATGTTCTCTTTGGTTCTTCATCCAACAGGTTCTAACTGACAGATGTGGAGTCCCAGATATTTATTCTCACACTAAACTCAACCCGAAACCCAAGAGTCACAAGACTGGAGGCGTGAATTGTGGTGAAACTGTTTGATGGGGCAATTTCAACTGCCCAAGGAGGCAGCATCACTAAAGGTCACATCTGGACCCGTATGAGCCTTGATTCATGTGATTAGTGAAGGATCTAAACACCTGGGACTCCCCACCATCAGGGAGAACTGAGAAGCCTATTGGATAGAGATAACATGTCTTCAAAAACCAAGAAGTTCAGCCACCTTCTGCTGAAGCCTTGGGATTATCATGACCTGGAAGACTGAGAATCTTCTAGAGTTCTTGAAGAACTTGTTGACTAGATATGTTGAAGATCCTCAAGACCTTTTGCAGAACACTTAGGGGTTTCTAGAGCTTGTCCATGACTGGCCGAGGTCTTTGGAACCACTTGCAGGAGGATGTGTAAAGGTTTAAAACATTACATCTTCTAGACACACAGTTCTTGTAGATCTTGCAAATTTATGGTAGGACTTTCCTCTAAAGGAATGTTGGATCTCAGTTGTGTAGGTATGGAGGCGGTGGGACTCCTCTTCATCTCAGCTGCTGCCTGGTGGATCACTTTCCTCTGGGATCTCCTTCAGGTTTGGTGGAGGAGAGTCGCTCTGTGGTGGTGAAGTTCTGGATCCACGCTGTCGCAGGCTGCTGGATGGAATGTCCTTATGACCAGGAATCATGGTTTTCCCCAAAGACTGCAAAAACACAACAAACCAAACTATAACTCCACTGAAACACAACTACGGTTTACCAAACTGGAGTGACATAAAACAGTCTGATGACAGGTTCAAGTCTGGACCTGGTTCTCAGCCAGCGCCTCTTTAGCCATGTAGTGCTCCCTCTTTATCTTCAGCTCCACCTCTTCAGGGATGTCGGGGACCATCAGGTCTATCAGGCGGCCGATGAAGAAGACCACATGCTGAGGAAGAAAGACGGCAAAACCCTTCAAGATCTAACAGGAAAGTAAAGTTTCTCAAAGTGAACTTCCTGTTTGGATGTTTCTGGTTTTTAAAATACAATCCAGATATTTTACCTTCTGAGTGTGAAAGTTCAGGTTACAGACAGAGCTCAGGTGAATCTCCAGAAGCTTCCTAAAATACGGTCATACCAAGTTCACCTGAAGCGTGAGAGACACCAACCTCAAAGACGATAATGAAACCGAGGCGTATGGCGAGGAGATGGAAGTACTCTGGCAGATATTCACCGTTTTCATCCCTGAAACCTCGATACCTGCAGAGGACGACAGCAAACATCCAGTCAAACACCCGCAGAGACACCAAAGCATCCGCAGGATCTCCAGCATCAGCAGCACATGGAGCTGCAGTCTGCTCACCGACCTGCAGGAGGCGTTGTGGTGCTGCTGGTTGAAGGTGTGTGGAGTCGTGGCCAGAGTGAAGCTGATGAAGCCGCTCAGCGTGCTGTCTCTGGTGTAACGGTAGTACAGACGAGGCAGGAAGGACGAGGTGAACGCTATGAGGAAGGCCTGAAACACAAAGTGGACGTTGTGCTCAGACCGCTCTGGGACCAACACGTCCTCCACGTGCACAGTCTTACGTTGCTGAGGACGGCCATGTGTGTGATGAACTGCAGGATGGGAAACCAGATGCCGATGTCCTGAGCTCGCTCCGCCACCGGCCGGCGATATTCAGTCACAAACTTGTGGGCGTCCAGACGGATCTCCACCCAGTTATTGATGAGAGCGAAGAGAGGAGCGAGAGGACAGGCCGCTACGAAGATGGTGATGAAACCAAACTGCAGCACTGAGGAGGACCAGCAGGACTGTTAGACGCTACATTTCTGAAACTCTCTGAGCTGTTCACAGCTGCTGAACCCATCTGGTGAACCTGAGGCCGGTTCCTGGAGCCTGAGGAGGACTTACCCATCTCCAGATACTCGCTGAACAGTCCCTCACAGACCAGCAGCTGGTAGTCGTCCTCCCAGGGACAGACCTCCTCCTCCTCCTGAGCCTCCTCTCCATCCACCTCCTTCTTCTTCTCCTTCAGCTGAGGTCTCAACTTCCTCTTCTGCCACCAGGACTTCAGCTTCCTGTCAGAGAGACACCATCACGTCCATCCCTCACCTCTAATATCTAATCATATATCTAATGATCCCATCATCCCTGTGGCCTGTCGGTGTTTATTAGTGTGTGTTGTTGTTTACGGGGAGATGAACTCCTGGATGTTGTTGATCAGCTGTTTTCCCACCATGATGACCAGCAGCTCCTGAGCCAGTTCAATCAGACATCCTCCTGCTCCACACTGAGGAAACATCATCCATTCTGTTCTGTTACAGTTCATTCATCCATTTCATCCACAATCAAATCGGACAGAAGAAAACAGGCACGACACGATCGATGCCTCCGCTAAATCCTCATGTTGGACACCCCTGCTCTACATAAACTATCTTCAAGTTTCTCCAATTAAACAACCGTTTAGATCAGCTGTCTGACCAGCTGAGCATCTCTGAGGTAAAAGGATCGACTTTCCTCTGAGGAACTGGATCAATGAGTCTGGCTGGAGAGAGACTGATCTCAGGTCAGAACCACCATGAAGCACCTCACCTGTACCTGCTCTGACTTCCTGTTAGACACAGCTGATGCTAAGCTGTTGTAGTAGATAAAGCCCCGTGTTGGAGGACCATATTCTCTTCTTAGACCACCAAACCTCAGAGGTCAGCTGTTCTACCAGCGAGGCTGCTGGGAAATCAAGTCTCTGCAGCAGCAGCTGGAACAGTCAGAGGAAAAATCTCCACAGATGTGTTTATTCATGCCTGGTGTTAATATTTCACTGTTTTTAACCCTCCTGTTGTCTGAATTTATGGGCACCAAAAATGCTGTTTCCTTGTCTGAAAAAAATCCAAAAATTCAGCAAAAAATTCTCCAAATTCCTGAAAATTTGCAAAACCTTCTTAGAAGTTTTATTTTTAAAAATCCCCCAAATTTGGTAAGAAGGTTCTTGTAAATATTTATTTAAATAAATAAGAATCTTCAAAACAAATCCTAAAAATATCTAAAGGGATTCCATATATATCAGTAAAACTTGTGATATTTATTTTAGAACATTCACAGAAAAAGTTTGAAAATGTGGAAAAAGTATTTATTTTCAGTCAAACTTCTCATGTCCACATTTTCAACATTTTTGGGAAATCTTTGAACAACAAATGTTAAAAATGTTTCTTTAGGAACATTCACATAAAAATCAACCAAATCCAGTGAATTCTGCTGGATTTGGTTGGTTTGTTTTCAGACTCACGTCTTCGTTGCGAACTCCAAACAGAGTGTTGTAGTTTCCGGGGTAACCAACAAACCTGCACACAAACAAACAAAACTACATCAAGTTCAACATCTGATCGTCAAATTGTTTGTCGCCCAAACCCAGAGAAGTCATGTGACCGGAGCGGCCGCTCTGATTGGCTCTCACCTGCCTTTGAAGAAGGCGATGTAAACCGGAGACGAGTAGAAGTTGACGAACTGGAAGATGAAGACCTTGAGGATGAACATGTCTTCATACTTGGTCTGAGTGCGATGCATCTCTGGGAACACACACAGCACACAGACACTGTGCAGCTACACGCGTGTACAGACAGACACACAACCCTCCAACACGTGTTCAGGTTCATTTCAGTCTGACTCTGTCCACTTCAACACCTCAGAGTTTTATTCTAACCTCCTGGACTTCCTATTTTCTGTTTACATACTAATACTTCAGCAGCACCAAACAATGTTTTCATTCATCTATCGGATATTTTCTGCGTTTATCAATCAGCTGCTTGGTTCTAAATGTTAAAAACATTTTGCTTCCTTCTTGTGTCACTTGTCTAGTTTTTGTTGCTTTGTATCTCGATCTTGTAATCGTCTGTCTTGTTTTTTTCCTTTTCTTTGTCATTTTTCTCATTATTTTAGGATCAGGTGAGGTTCCAGGTGAGTCCCAGCAGGGGGCGCCAGCCTCACATTTCTGAAACCTACAACACAAAGTGCTGTGAGGAGAGTGGAGGAGGAAAACCAAAACCTGCTCTTCATTTTGGTTAACCTTCATTCTTTCAGGGAGCTCACTATGATCATATCTACAGCCTGAGGAAAGGAAAGTTAACCCGATCTGCTCAGAAAGGAGGATAAACGCTGAAATAAATCACCCACACGACGCCGTTTATCAGCCAGAAACAGGACACACAATGACAAAAACATGATGCAAAATGACAAAAATGAGACCAAAAATGACAAAAACATGATGCAAAATAAGAAAAACATGATGCAAAATGACAAAAACATGATGCAAAATGACAAAAACATGATGCAAAATAAGAAAAACATGATGCAAAATGACCAAAACGAGACACAAAAGAACAAAAACATGATGCAAAATGACAAAAACGAGACACAAAAGAACAAAAACATGATGCAAAATGACAAAAACATGATGTAAAATGACAAAAACATGATGCAAAATGACAAAAACATGATGCAAAATAAGAAAAACATGATGCAAAATGACCAAAACGAGACACAAAAGAACAAAAACATGATGCAAAATGACAAAAACATGATGTAAAATGACAAAAACATGATGCAAAATGACAAAAACATGATGCAAAATAAGAAAAACATGATGCAAAATGACCAAAACGAGACACAAAAGAACAAAAACATGATGCAAAATGACAAAAACATGATGTAAAATGACAAAAACGAGACACAAAAGAACAAAAACATGATGCAAAATGAGAAAAACATGATGCAAAATGACCAAAACGAGACACAAAAGAACAAAAACATGATGCAAAATGACAAAAACATGATGTAAAATGACAAAAACGAGACACAAAAGAACAAAAACATGATGCAAAATGAGAAAAACATGATGCAAAATGACCAAAACGAGACACAAAAGAACAAAAACATGATGCAAAATGACAAAAACATGATGTAAAATGACCAAAACGAGACACAAAAGAACAAAAACATGATGCAAAATGACAAAAACATGATGCAAAATGACCAAAACGAGACACAAAAGAACAAAAACATGATGCAAAATGACAAAAACATGATGTAAAATGACAAAAACGAGACACAAAAGAACAAAAACATGATGCAAAATGACAAAAACATGATGCAAAATGACCAAAACGAGACACAAAAGAACAAAAACATGATGCAAAATGACCAAAACGAGACACAAAAGAACAAAAACATGATGCAAAATGACAAAAACATGATGTAAAATGACCAAAACGAGACACAAAAGAACAAAAACATGATGCAAAATGACCAAAACGAGACACAAAACAGCAAAAACAAGCTAAAAGAAATCACCCAAACGTTCATGAGCCAGGAACAGGAAGAATGAGCAGATTTTCGTCTCAGGCGTTCGTTGAACTCATCAGGAAATGAACCAAATCTGAGCTACAGCCGTGTTCTTTATTAAAACCACTTTAGTCAACAAATTAAAAACTAAAATTGTTCATAACTTTGACTCATTTTGGGCTTTTTGAGTCAGTTTTGACAAATTTTCAGTCATTTCTGATTATTTTTATTACTTTAGTTTGTTTTTCTTTTAACTGCCCCTCAGGGATAAATAAAGTGTTTAAATTGAGCTGAATAATTTCACAGGAAAAGGAAAAGGAAACATTCTGGGTTTAAAAATAAAATACAGCAGTAATCTTCCAAGCATGGCTGTTAGCTGTTATTTCTGATAAAAGCCTGTTTAGAGTTAAACTGTCCTGGTAAAGTTTTCTGTTTAAAAATAAAAGTAAAGAACGTCTGTAGTCTGTAGTTCCACTAAAGGATGTGAAGATGCTCTGAGCAAAGCTTAAAGTGACGCCCAGCACACACATCTGATTATTCTAACTGCTTTAACGTGTAGTTTGGCTAGCATGGCTCAGAAACAGAGGAGATAGTTACAGATCCATCCAGCATGGTGGAACATCTACTGATGAGGAGCAGAGAGGAAACATGCAGAGCAGGATTATTGTGTTACTGTCTGTTTGAAGCTTAGAGATTTTCCAATAACCTGAGAAATAAATTCAACGAATGAAGACCAAATCTCAGTAAAGTGACTAAAATCAGGAATGAGATCAGGGCGGTGTGAGAGCCAGCTGCTGTAGTAGTGTAAAGCAGCCGGCCTGACTCACCCCAGCGGGTGAGGATGTGGGCCAGAGCGGTGTAGACTCTGGACAGCAGCAGGATGACCAGCAGGTTCAGAACCGACCCGGACAGGCTGGCGATCCTCCCGGCCTGAAACACAAACACACCTTCAGCCTCCTCACGTCTCCAGAGACACTCGGAGACGTTCCGGTCGTCGCGCTCACAGAGAAGTTGAAGAAGCTGAAGTCCGACTTGTAGATGACGATGCTGAGGATGGTGCGATACAGAATGATGGCGATGAGGAACATCAGCACCACGGCAACCTGCAACCAGAGACCGGAGTCAGGGGGATCCAAACACAAACCAGAGGAAAACGACATCAAACCGACATCAAACTGAGATCAAACAACATCAGTCTACATCAAACCCTGTCCACCATCAGAGACCCACCATGATGATGATCACCATGCAGCCCGTCACAGTTCTGTTGAGGCGCGTCTTCTCAGGAAAGTAGGGTTCCTCTGCTCCGGTCACCGGGTTCCTCACCGTCATCGGAGCCATGGCGGTGAACTCTGGACGAGGTCGCTCCTGTGGAGGACGAAGGGACGCCATCGGTGAACTAAACCCGTCTAACGGCACCTGAAGCTGCAGGCGTGAGGACGTCAAACCTCGATGTCCTGGAAGTCAGAGCAGTCCCAGCGGTGGGACAAAGACGAGCAGGTCCTCTTCCAGTACTCCAGGAAGGTGACGGCCCACAGAGACATGAAGACGCTGAGAAACACGGTTCCTCCGTTATCGAACAGCAGACCGGCCTGCAGACAGACAGGAGGACAGACAGACAGACAGACAGACAGACAGACAGACAGACAGGTATAAAGACAGACAGGAGGACAGACAGACAGGTATAAAGACAGACAGACAGACAGACAGACAGACAGACAGACAGACAGGTACCTTGTAGGTGCTACAGATGCTGGAGTAGTTCCAGTAGGAGCAGATGTTACAGATGGGACACATAATGAATCTGTTTCCACTGTTACACACCTCCTTCCTACAAACAACCAATCAGCAGACATTAAACATGTGATGTCATCAGCGTATTATCGATCAGACACATATTGATGACTGATCGGTGCAGCACAGGAAGTGATTCCTGACAAACGCTTTGGTTTGTTTGTACTTACGCTGGAACATCAGTGGCCATGAGGCCGAACCCGATCAGGAAGATCACCGTGCCGACGAGAGACGCCGGTAACAGCCAGGCAGTGTAGAAACCTACAGTCACAGAGAGTTACCATGGAAACAGTCAGCATGAAGACCTACAGTCACAGAGAGTTACCGTGGAAACAGTCAGCATGAAGACCTACAGTCACAGAGAGTTACCGTGGAAACAGTCAGCATGAAGACCTACAGTCACAGAGAGTTACCGTGGAAACAGTCAGCATGGAGACCTACAGTCACAGAGAGTTACCGTGGAAACAGTCAGCATGGAGACCTACAGTCACAGAGAGTTACCGTGGAAACAGTCAGCATGGAGACCTACAGTCACAGAGAGTTACCGTGGAAACAGTCAGCATGAAGACCTACAGTCACAGAGAGTTACCGTGGAAACAGTCAGCATGAAGACCTACAGTCACAGAGAGTTACCGTGGAAACAGTCAGCATGGAGACCTACAGTCACAGAGAGTTACCGTGGAAACAGTCAGCATGAAGACCTACAGTCACAGAGAGTTACCGTGGAAACAGTCAGCATGGAGACCTACAGTCACAGAGAGTTACCGTGGAAACAGTCAGCATGAAGACCTACAGTCACAGAGAGTTACCGTGGAAACAGTCAGCATGAAGACCTACAGTCACAGAGAGTTACCGTGGAAACAGTCAGCATGAAGACCTACAGTCACAGAGAGTTACCGTGGAAACAGTCAGCATGAAGACCTACAGTCACAGAGAGTTACCGTGGAAACAGTCAGCATGAAGACCTACAGTCACAGAGAGTTACCGTGGAAACAGTCAGCATGGAGACCTACAGTCAGATACAGTTTCCATGGAAACATACAGTCAGACACAGTCCCTGATTAAACCAGCAGTAGTGAACCAGCCACTCCGTTAGTGTCGTTGCTATAGTTACCGATCCAGGCAAAGTACAGCGCTATCTTCTCCCCAAAGTACTCCCTGATGTGGTCCAGAGGCTGGTAGCGCTTCCAGCAGGACCACTGGGCCCAGTACGCATACAGGATCTGTCTCAGACCCAAACAGTTGGGCGGTACCGGGGGGAGGGCAGCCGGAAGTCACCCTGCAGACAGAGACAGATGTTCAACAGCTGGAGAACCTGGAGAAGCACAGCTGTGGAGCTTCAGGCGGTCCAGCTCTCACCTGGTGCAGGGGGTAGGCAGCAGTGAAGACCTGCTCACTCACCAGCCGGTCGATTCCCACCTCCCCCTTCTTCACCGACCCGTACGGAGTCCTGGCCAGGATCTCGTACAGCTGCAGGAACACAACACCATCAGGGAGGACTTCCTGTACGAGCACGGCAGGTTTTCTTCTAGCTAGGCTAGGCGCTAAGCTAGGCTAACTGTAGATATGGAGGAGAGGTTTTACATAAATGTTGCAGTGAAAAAACGTAAAATAATAATAATAATCATAATAATAATAATGAATGGACTCAACATATCTAGTATGTTTCCAGAGTCCAGAGCTGAACAAAGTGGAGGCTCCATATAGATGCAGCAGGGGAATGTCCATGTTTTATTGAACTATTTACTACTATTTACCACATTACATCTCCCTGTACTTTAATACTTCTTACCCTGAGTGTGTTTGAGGACGTGTGTGTTTGAGGATGTGTGTGTTTGAGGATGTGTGTGTTTGAGGATGTGTGTGTTTGCTGACATGTGTGTTTGCTGATTGTGTTTGAGGTTGAGGCGTTGCCGTCGGCAGCGTCCGTCTGTTGACTGAAACATCCTGGACCTGTGGGGTTCTGAGTGGGAGCCAATCAAACACAAAGTCTTCACAGAAAAACAGCTTTAATTTTGTGATGCATGAACAGAGTTTTAGACTGAACCAGAGGCAGTGTTTCCTCAGAGAGACTGAGAGGAAAACCAGTCAAATAAATGCAGCAGAAACAGAGAACAGAGGAGATAGCTGCTGGAGATCCATCCAGCCTGGAGAACATCTACTGATGATGAGCAGAGTAGAGAGGAAACATGGACAGGACGAAGAGACAGAACAATCAGAAAGAGACACAAAATGATAAAAATGAGATACAGAACGACAAAATGAGACTTAAAATGACAAAAGTGAGACATGAAATGAGTCGACTGAGACCAACGACGACACAAAGAAAACACAAATCCGGGTTTCTATCATGAGTTCAGAGGATCAGAGAACAGGGAGAAGTGGTTCTTGTTGATGTTTTCATGAATGCTGCTGACTGCTGGAGCTGAAACCTGGAGGTTTCTGTCTGGTTTCCTGTTATGCAGTCACAGCTACGTCTGGAGTAAAGCTCAGAGTTTGAAGCTCAGAGCCGCCGTTCTTATCAGACGCTGCAGCAGGACGTTAATCAGACAAAGTGTTTCTGCAACACTCAGACCTTCACTCACATTAAACGTCCACCAGTCAGAAGGAGGGAAAGCTTCTCAGCAGGAGTTCTCCTAAAGAGCTGTCAGAACATGGTCTTTGTTGTTCTGAATTAAAAACCTCATCAGTCTGAGGAGGAACTGAACCCAACACCTCCTCACATTTTATCTTCTGTTTCTGTTGTTTTCTCATAGTTAGTGTCTCCTTTTGATCTTTCATGTCTCTTTGTGGTGGTTTTATCTCCTCCTCCTGGAGACACTGAACTAGCTACTACTAGCTTTGGTCATTTTGTGTCTTGTTTATGCCGTTTTCAGTCGTGTTTATGTTATTCTGTACCTAGTCTTTGTTGTTTTGTGTGTTGTTTTGGTCATTTTCTTTCCGACTATCATCATTTTCTATCTTGTTTTGTCGTTTTGTCTTACTTTCTGGTTGTTCTGTCTCCTCATCCTGTAGATGCTTTTCCTCTCTACTCTGCTCATCATCAGTAGATGTTTCTCCATCCTGGATGGATCTCCAGCAGCTATCTCCTCTCTTCTCTGTTTCTGCTGCATTTATTTTAGCCTCTCTGAGGAAACACTGCCTGCAGGCCAACCTAAAACTGTTTTGGTCTCAGCTGAATTGGTCCAAGAGAACCAGAACCAGGAGGACGAAGGTTCTGGTTTTGGAGGATCTGGTTCAAACAAACACTTTAACATTTTTGGAGAATTTGTCCAGGAAGAACAAAATAATTTGGATGAAATATCAGGATCTGGATTCATTCAAAGAACGCCTGAAAGCTCAAACCTTCTGTTTTTTCAGGTTGGTCCAGAACGTTAAAACAGCAGATGAAGCTGAACAACCGGTTGTGTAACGTCCTGCAGAACCTGAACTCACCACCTGGTGTCTCTGAGTGGTCTTGAAGAAGGTCTCTTGGTGGTCGCTGCCCAGGAACCTGCAGACAGAAGACAGAGAGGTGATGGACTGAAGCTGCAGCTGGACGCTGAGGACAGAGTGTCTCAGTGGTTGGACCTCTGCAGCTTGTTGGTCCTGAACTGACAGGTGTAGTAGTCGGCTGGGGGGTTGGGGACATCCTGGGACAGAGGGTTGGGGAGGGACAGCTTGGACAGGACCTGTTCAGACCAGTTCAGGTTTGGAGCTTCCACCACCTGCAGGACGACAAGGAACAGTGATGTAACACAAGTGTATTAGGCACCAAACCACAAAAGTGAGGCATGAAACGACAAAAATGAAACACCGAATGACAAAAATGAGACATCGAATGTCAAAAATGAGACATCGAATGACAAGAAAAGACACCAAGGTGGTGGCAAGGACAAGGATCAATGATTTAACAAAAATTATTGTTATTATTATTATTAATAAACTAGCAGTTCCCCATGTTTCCAGTCTTTATGCTAGGCTAAACTAGCAGTTCCTCTTGTTTTCAGTCTTTATGCCAGGCTAAACTAGCAGTTCCCTCTGTTTCCAGTCTTTATGCTAGGCTGAACTAGCAGTTCCTCTTGTTTTCAGTCTTTATGCTAGGCTAAGCTAGGAGTTCCCCCTGTTTCCAGTCTTTATGCTAGGCTGAGCTAGCAGTTCCTCTTGTTTTCAGTCTTTATGCCAGGCTAAGCTAGCAGTTCCCTCTGTTTCCAGTCTTTATGCTAGGCTAAACTAGCAGTTCCTCTTGTTTTCAGTCTTTATGCTAGGCTAAGCTAGCAGTTCCCTCTGTTTCCAGTCTTTATGCTAGGCTGAGCTAGCAGTTCCTCTTGTTTTCAGTCTTTATGCCAGGCTAAACTAGCAGTTCCTCTTGTTTCCAGTCTTTATGCTAGGCTAAACTAGCAGTTCCTCTTGTTTTCAGTCTTTATGCTAGGCTAAGCTAGCAGTTCCCACTGTTTCCAGTCTTTATGCTAGGCTAAACTAGCAGTTCCTCTTGTTTTCAGTCTTTATGCTAGGCTAAGCTAGGAGTTCCCCCTGTTTCCAGTCTTTATGCTAGGCTGAACTAGCAGTTCCTCTTGTTTTCAGTCTTTATGCTAGGCTAAGCTAGCAGTTCCCTCTGTTTCCAGTCTTTATGCTAGGCTAAACTAGCAGTTCCTCTTGTTTTCAGTCTTTATGCTAGGCTAAGCTAGGAGTTCCCTCTGTTTCCAGTCTTTATGCTAGGCTAAACTAGGAGTTCCTCTTGTTTCCAGTCTTTATGCTAGGCTGAGCTAGCAGTTCCTCTTGTTTTCAGTCTTTATGCCAGGCTAAGCTAGCAGTTCCCTCTGTTTCCAGTCTTTATGCTAGGCTGAGCTAGCAGTTCGTCTTGTTTTCAGTCTTTATGCTAGGCTAAGCTAGCAGTTCCCTCTGTTTCCAGTCTTTATGCTAGGCTGAGCTAGCAGTTCCTCTTGTTTTCAGTCTTTATGCTAGGCTATGATAGCAGTTCCTCCTGTTTCCAGTCTGCTAACATCTGCTAACAGCTAAATATGGTAGCCTAGCGGGCTAACCAGGCGAGAACTTGTTGCGGTTTGTACCTGCAGAGGGACTCTGAGGCTGATCTCCTCGGCATAATAACAGAGGAGGCTCCACGGAGCGCTGAGGAGGATGAAGGAGGTCTTCTTCTTCTCCTGGAGGACCACCCTCTGCAGAGCAAACACCTGTCAGGTTCTTGGTTCCACATGGTTCTCTCTAGCTGAGTGTTTATTTTCAGGTGTGAACTATGATGTCATGTGACAGTCAGGTGACATCACCAACAAACAGATCATATCACCCGTGCTGCCAGGTGTGTTGGTTTTACTCACCTGCTCCTGCAGCAGTCCACAGCGTCTCAGTCGTTTCAGAAACTCCTCCCTAAACTTTGCGTGGGCGGAGTCAACACCTTTACGCTCCTCCCATACCAGCACAAAGTCTGTCCAATCAGAGGGCAGGATTTACTCTTTGCTCTTTCTTGTTTCTTTGAGTTGATTGATCATTAACCAGAATTAAACTCACCGACTCCAGTTGATCCATCTCTGAACACGTTTCTGTCCCGATGCTGACCAGGTGCATTCTGGGAAATAATGACAGAAACAGTTCAGCTCCACAGAACCGAACATCAGCTTCAGATCTGAAAACTCGATTTTTCCGGTGGTTTTTTGTGTTTTTGTTTCTTTTCATCATCCATCAGCTTAGTCCCTGACAGCTTTCCTGTCTCCGTTGCTAACGAGGTCGACGACAACCTGAACAAACATTTTCTGTTTTATCAGCTAAACTGCAGCTTCTTGTTCTGTTTCCTGCATTTAATCAGACACAATTTCTTTAAAAACCAGCGGAAACTGAAGCTGCTGATCTCTCAATACTTTATGCAATCAGTTCCCTGTTTCTAGTCTTTATGCTAGGCTAAATTAGCAACTCCCTCCGTTTCCAGTCTTTATGCGAAGCTAAACCAGCAGTTCCTTTTTTTCCAGTGTTCATGCAAGGCTATGCTAGCAGTTCCCTCGTTTCTAGTGTTCATGTTAGGCTATGCTAGCAATTTCTACTGTTTCCAATCTTTATGCTAAGCTGGCAGTTCACCCAGTTTCAAGTGTTTAATGCTAGACTATGCTAACAGTTCCCCATGTGTCCAGTCTTTATGCTAAGCTAACTAGTGGTTTCTCCTGTTTCCAATCTTTATGCCAGGCTAAACTAGCGGTTCTTCCTGTTTCTAATCTTTATGCTATGCTAGCAATTCCCCCCGTTTGCAGTCTTTAAGCTAAGCTAAGCAAAGCTAGCAGCTGCCCTTATTTCCAGTGTTCAGGTCAAACAACTGTTACCGTGGCGATGCTGCCGTAGTTGCTGTCCGGGCTGGTTTCCATGGCGATGAGCGTTGCGCTGTCGTCCCTCTGGTCCCCCCTCCTCCTCATCTTCAGCACCTTCGTCCTGTCGATTCACATACATCATCTCAGTACACATCAGCATGCTAACATTAACTTGTTCACATGCTAACATGCTAACATTAACTTGTTCAGATGCTAACATACCAATATGCTAACATTAACTTGTTCACATGCTAACATACCAACATGCTAACATTAACTTGTTCACATGCTAACATACCAACATGCTAACATGCTAATACATGAACATACTAGCATGCTAACATGCTAAAATTAACTTGTTCACATACCAACATGCTAACATGCTAATACATGAACATACTAGCATGTTAACATGCTAAAATTAACTTGTTCACATACCAACATGCTAACATGAGGTTAGCCTCAGCAGGTGAAACATGAAGCAGAAACAGGTTAAAATCATGCTGCTGTGACGTTTTTACAGAAACATTCATGATGTAATAATTTCACGTTTATTTTTATAAATCTTTTATTCTTTTAATGTGAAGGCTTTCACACATCATCCTAAAGCGCTTTTATTTTGGTAGCTTCCATATGAATAAATGTGTATTATTAATAATCTAAAAACGAAGTAAATGCATTTTTAAAATTGCATTGAAATGAATACAACTCTATCAGGCTGCTGAGAGGACTTTAATGCAGCAGCTAGAACCAGAACTAGAACCGGGACTAGAACCTGATGTGCTTCATCAGTTTAATTCATGCACACAGACATCAGAGACTGAGGAGGACTGACTGAGTTTAAAGCTGAAGTCCCCAATAATGAATTATTATTATATTAATGACTTCATTGATTATCTCACAGTAAGATAATGGATGAAAGGAAACATTTTATGTCCTGAGACTTTCAGAGGATTCAAAATGACCTTTAATATCACCGTATCTATCACAGAGTGTCACTGTCATTTATCATTTAACTGTAGACTTTTGTAAACAAACAGAACAGTAAATTATATTCTCACAAAACATCCAGAGTCTTGCAGACAATAAAATCATTTTACTGTAATGAAATGAGCCCTGGAGGTCGTTGTCTGACACATATCTGCTGTTATTTCTACAGTTTGACTAACAGACTCACCTGTTCAGATGGTGGAGGTCTCAGGTGGATCTAGGTGGATCTCTCTGTGGATCTACTGACCAGTGAGTGTCTGACTGTGCCTCCAGCTGACCGAGTAAAGCTCCGCCCCTTTATTTAGCTCCGCCTCTCCTCCTGATAAAAGCACACCTCTGAATAAACTAATGCAGCCCGGAACATCTGAACCTTCATGAAGCTGCTTTAATGTGGAACACTAAGCGTGATACTGCCACCTGCTGGTCAGAAGAAACAACCTTCATCTGCAGTACCTCCATCACTGATCAGAGTTCTACCTTCAGACTGGGAATATCTCCTGAGTTCCACAGAGGAGGGTCCAGATTTATCACTTTAATGGACTTTTGTAGAACTTCATCAGTGCAGCAGATAGAACCATGACATTTAGGAGAAACATCTGAGTTCTGGTAGAAACTGACCCCAGATCAGTTTAAATCCATCCAGGAGTCTCAGTCTGAACAATGGATCTGGTTTCTGATCAGAATTTTAGACAACTGTTGAAAATTGGATCTTTTCAAGCAATTTAGTTTAATTCTCATTTCATTTTCAACTAATTTCCTGTACTTGTGGATCATTTTCGAGTCGTTTTGCACAAATTTGAGGTATTTTCTATCATTCTTGAAGCATCATGGACTAATTTTGTGTCTGTCTGTAAATCTTCAGTCAGTTTGGATCATTTTGAGTCACTTTGGATGAATTCTGACTCTTTTTGGATGATTTTCTGGTCATTTTCAACAAGTTTTATGTCAGATCGGATCTTTTCTCGTCATTTTGGATCATTTTAGAGTCATTTAGGACAAATTTCGTGTCGTTCTGAAGTCATTTTCTGGCATTATGGATGGTTTTGAGTCATTTTTGTGTCAGTTTTACATCCATCCAGATCACAAACATCGGTTCCTGGATGTGTTTCTGTTTTCTGATAATCCACCAGTGAGACCTTTAGAAAGGTCATTCTGGGTGAACTTCAGTGTTGGTAGATGGAAGGAGAGACCAGGATCATCTGGAAGCAGGATTTATTTACGATTACATGCTGGAGCTACAGAAGAAGAAAATCATTTTGAATAGAAATAAACATTTATTACCAACAGCTGCACAAAGACACAGCCTGATGGTCAGATGATAAGAAATACATGAACATCTGATGAGGTGAAGTCGTGGGGAGGTGGAGACAGACGAGGAAAAGAGAGAAGTCTGATAACTGCTAACCATCGATAACTAATCTGTTTGAATCATTTCTTAATAAAAACAGCCTAAATTCTGGGATTGTGCTTTCCTAATTGTGAATCTTTTCTGGTTTCTTTCTTCTGTGATGGTAAACTGAAGGTCTTTAAACTAAACAAGACCTCTGAGGAAACTCTGCTCCACATTTCTGACCTTTTGAACAGAACCAGAGATCCAGGCGTCTATAAGAGCTACGATGAAACTTTTGGAAAGAGCTGGTTGAGATAAACAGAGCAGAGTTCTAGCAGGAGGTCCAGATAAAGTCCTGTAGTTCTTGGATAAATCCAGCAGAGGTCCTGTAGACATAACCTTTCACAGTTCTACAAGATCCTCTGGTAGATCCTGTAGATCACAGATGTTGTAGCTCTTGTAGAAGTCTTCCAGAGGTGTAGCCTTGTAGATGATGTCTGGCAGAGGTCTGTAAGTCTTGTTGTATCTGCAGGTCCTACACCGTTCTTCTAGGACTTTTAGAAGTTTGAAACAGTTCCTGCAGAGGTCTGTCCAACAGATCCTGTAGAAATGTGAGGAAGACTTGTAGTTTTTTGGTGAAGTCTAGAAGAGGTCCAGATCCTGCAGACCTCTGGGAAAGTATCTGGAAGGGTATGTAGGATCCAACACTACTCTGGGAGGTTGTGTTGTCCAGAGATGTACAGATGTGTTAGAATTCTTGTTCTGTAGAGGTCTGACACAAACCCTGTAGATCTTCTACAAATCTAGCAGAGGTCTGTAAGTTCTGTTGTATCTTCAGGTCTTGTAGGTCTTTAAAAGATGTGACACGGTTCTGGTTGACCACAGAAGAAGCTCCGTCTTGTAAATGTGGAAGCAGCTGGAGTGTGTTTAAGCTCAGTGGCTGCCTGGTGGGTCATCCTCCTCTGGATCCCCTTCAGGTCTGGTGGTGAAGTTCTGCTGTCACAAATCAGTGGATAGGATGTCCTTATGAGGAATCATGGTTTCCATCAAAGACTGCAAACACAGAACACAACACTGGAACAAACCAAACAACAGCATCTGTGCTCCAACACTGACAGGAAAGAACTACAAAGAACGTTTAAATTCAACGTAAAAGAGAGAAAACAGAATAGATTCGACCCTATGAAAGACCTACAAAAACACTCCAGATGACTCCATTTATCAGTCAGAAACTGTAGAAACAGACA
Organism: Acanthochromis polyacanthus; assembly: GCF_021347895.1. Taxonomy (NCBI): domain Eukaryota; kingdom Metazoa; phylum Chordata; class Actinopteri; family Pomacentridae; genus Acanthochromis; species Acanthochromis polyacanthus. Next base: position 1,898,626 of record NC_067125.1, on the reverse strand, counting down.
AGATTTTCCACTCTGATGGTCCTTGAACACATCATCAAATTTATAGACAGATTTGAGTAATTTTGTGCATTTTTAGATATATTGGGCACATTTTGTGGGGTTTAGGATGAGTTCTATAAAACAAAGAATTTCCTCTTTGTCCTTTCCATCGTTCTATCAGAAGACGTGTCTGAGTTCTGTCTGACTTCAGGATGAACCTCACCTGCTCCTGGATCAGTCGGCTCAGAAACTCCTCCCTCCACTGCTGGTGGGTGAGTCAATGTCAGTAGACTCCTCCCCTGAGCTCTGAGGCCCCTCCTCCAGATCCAGAGGCTCCTCCCACACCAGAACAAGGACTATCCAGCAGTCCATCATCAGTTTACTGTTCCAATTAAACATCCGTCAGCTTCTCTGACTCAGACTGGAGTGGAGCCATCACTGAGCACGCTCCCCACTGCAGGCTGCACCGGTGCATTCTGGGAAATGGTGGCAGATTAAAGACATCAGAAAACTACAGAAGCAGATGTTGAATTTAAATTAACACATTTTGCATCCTTTTGTACATTTTTAGTCATTCTATGCAATTTTTTAGTGATTTTAGCCAAACTTTGTGCCATTTTGTAAAATGTTTTCAGTTATTTTGTACAATTTGAGTCAGTTTGGACAAAATTTGAGTCATTTTTGGACAAATTTTGCATCATTTTGCATTTTTTGAGTCATTTTCAACATATTTTGTGTCACTTTCTACAACATTTCAGCCACTTTTGCATCACTTTAGACAATTTTTGGACAAAATTTGAGAGATTCCGGACAAATTTCCATTAAACATGTAAAATATCACCAAAAATCTCCAAATTAACAAAATATTTACAATTTTAAAAGACAAATCTTTACATGAAAACATGTCGAGTACAGATTCATAATAATTTCATATATTTTTCTTTTTATTTAACACCTGAAACTGTTAAATCTAACTTTCACCCTGTGAATATGTTTCTAAAATGACATTCAGGGATTGACAGTTCTGTAGTTTTACAGATTTGTTGGTTAAATGAGAGATTTATTCTGAAACTACTGAATTTTTCGCAAAAAAAGTGTTTTCATCAGCGTGTAACATCTGGAAGTATTAATAATCTGTCAGATCGCTGTTTCTACGTCTATATGCATATTTATCATTATAAGAGATCAGATAGATAATCTTCAAACCAGTGTTACCATGGTGACGCTGTCCCGTTGTCCTCCAGGTTGGTTTCCATGGCAACAAGCATAGCACCCGCCTTCCTCAGATTCAGAAACAGCTAAACTTTATTCAGCAGACCAACAGCATTTACGGATCATTCCAGAACATCTGGAACCTTCTGCTCCATATTGATCAGTAATAAGTATTTATTAGCTCAGCTTTTTATTCCATGTTTCTGTGTTGTTGCTAACCCTACTCTAATCCATGCTAATGTGATCTTTTTCTCAGCAGTACAAGCTACATGTTTAGCTAGCTGTTACTGCTGACCACTGATGGAAAACAGTCCAAAGAATGAGTCTGATCCTGATTATATGAGGTAGAGAGAGACATTCAGTGTAGCAGTGAAGACATGGGGCAGAAGCAGTGAAGACATGGGGCAGAAGCAGTGAAGACATGGGGCAGAAGTTGTGGTCATTCTGCATCTTTTAGTGTGACATGCATGCTTTTTTATGATTTTCCACTTTTTTATGGTGGTTTTCTGCCTTTTAGTCATCATTCTGCATCTTTTTGAGATGATTTTTAGCTTTTTGTGGTGAATGTACATCTTTTCATGATGATTTTCCATGTTTTGGGGGAGTTTCCATCCGTCAGTGGTCATTCTGCAGCTTTCTGTGGTGCTTCTAGATGTTTTTTGATCATTGCTTTGGAAAACATTTCTTTCTAAACTAGCATCCTGTCCTCGGTGAACTGTAGAAACTAAAGGTTATCTCCAGACCAGAACATCAGCAGTAGCCGTGTGTTTGAGAGAAAACCACATTTCTGTCCTTCTGATAAAGACTCTCTGATGCAGTTTAATGTAAAATACGGTCACGGATGCGGCGCTGCTTCTACGATGTTCAGCCGACACTCAGACACGTCACAGAAACATCTTTCCTCGTCCCTTTAATCATCATCATCATGTGATCAAACAGTGGTTCTGTAATGAGATATGGAGTTAAATCAGAGTCCTGTCCTCAGCTTGTCCTCTTCCTTCAGCCTGAAAACGTCTCTGAGCCGGACGAAGACGTCGCAGTCCGTCCAGCAGATAAAACTTTATTAACCGTCAGAGCCACCAACAGTCTTCTTCTGTCACACTTAAAACGAACAACATTAAAACTCAGAAAACATGTGGCTGAAGCAGCAGCCGGCCTCCACAGAGCAGTCCTTCCTCATCCAGTCACATGTCGGACCACAGGATGGCTTTGCTGCCTTTCTCCACGCTGGCGACGTACGCTCCAGACGGCGACCACGACACCGAGTTAATGGCAGAGCTGAGGACAGAGAGAAGCTCACGTTAATGAAAACGTCTTTAAAACGCTGCTCTGTGGACCTCAGGAGAAAAGAAAACCAGACGACCGTTACGTCTGCTTTACAGGAACACGACGACGTCCTGCTGCTGATCCGTACGGTTTAACGTGGACGTCTTCCAGCAGCTTCAACTCTAACAGGCTTTTATTAACTCGCTTTAGTTCAGGGGCCACCGGTTTACTCTTCACTGAATATCATCAACAACCTGGAATTTATCCAGAAAAATACGCTCAAGTTTCATCATTTCCACATTACAACTTCCAGATCAGAGTGTCGACAAAGAAACAACATTTAGTCACCTGGACCTGAACCAGAGAGGATCAGAACCACAATAAAACAACAAAAACCAGACAAAATGTTACAAAAATGAGACACAAAACGACAAAAATGAGACAAAATGTTACAAAAATGAGACACAAAACGACAAAAATGAGACAAAATGTTACAAAAATGAGACAAAACGACAAAAATGAGACAAAACGACAAAAATGAGACAAAATGTTACAAAAATGAGACAAAACGACAAAAATGAGACAAAATGTTACAAAAATGAGACACAAAACGACAAAAATGAGACAAAATGTTACAAAAATGAGACAAAACGACAAAAATGAGACAAAACGACAAAAATGAGACAAAATGTTACAAAAATGAGACAAAACGACAAAAATGAGACAAAATGTTACAAAAATGAGACACAAAACGACAAAAATGAGACAAAACGACAAAAATGAGACAAAACGACAAAAATGAGACAAAATGTTACAAAAATGAGACAAAACGACAAAAATGAGACAAAATGTTACAAAAATGAGACACAAAACGACAAAAATGAGACAAAATGTTACAAAAATGAGACAAAATGTTACAAAAATGAGACAACAAAATGACAAAAAAACAAAACGACAAAAAAAGAAAAATGACAAAACTAAACAAAAAAGGCAAAATCAGATAAGAAAGTTAGAAAGTGACAAAAATGAACAAAACAAAAATGACAGAAAAAATGACAAAAGTTAGAAACAAAATGACAAAAATCGATCATAAATGAATTTAATAATTTATCAAAATGACTGATAGTGGTCCAAAATGAATTAAAACTGTTCAGGATTGGTACAGATGTCGAAAACAGATCAAAGTAACGTAAAGAAATGAGTTATAAAAGAAATGTATTTAATCTAAATGACTAAAAGTGGTCCAAAGTTTATTAACAGTTCAGAACGGTTTAAAATGAATAAATCTGGTCATAAATGAGTCAAAGGTGCTTTAAATGGAAAATCTGAACAGCAGCAGGTCTTACTTGTGGTTCCGGTCCAGAGTTCGGTCCACTTTCCCCGTCAGGACGTTCCAGACGTACAGAGCTCCGTCTGCCGAGCCTCCAGCCACGTAGCTGCCGTCAGGACTGGAAACAAACAAACAAACATGAAGTCAGGGCGGGCAGGTGAACTAAACGGAGCAGAGAGCTGGACTCACCTGAACGTCACTCTGGTCCAATCAGCTCCACACTTGAAGCCCTGAGCGCTGAAACACAACAGCAGGTTCAGTGACGGCTCCAATTCACCCGAGTCTCACCTGTGAGCCCCGCCCACCTCCTCCTCACCTGAAGGTCTGCCGGACGGCGTTGGTGCGCAGGTCGATGATCTTCAGCAGGTCGTCTCTGGAGCAGGTGAGCAGCTCACTGCGGTCATGGTTCAGGTCCAGAGACGTCACTCTGCCCAACAACTCCAGCTCCCGCACAATGCTCTCTGCTCTGCAACACAACAACACACCAGGGAGGTCAAACCAGATGGACAGGTAAAAACACACTACAGGTACCTGTAACGGTATAACCTGTGATGTCACTCAACACCTGATTGTCAAACTCACCTGATGTCCCAAAACCGGACCTTCTTATCAAAATGTCCGCTCATCACACACTGCTCTGTGCACACAATGTCGTTACAGCTGGAGCCGGCAAACACCGTCTTCATACCTGCACAGGTGAGAGACAGGGGAGCTCCATCAGCTGTTGGTTCGTTCACATGTTTCCAAACTGAACAGAGCACAGGTGAAATGACAGCTGCTCTTGTCACATCTGGTTGCTATGGAAACCTGTGAGAAATGGTCCAATCACATACAGACTTTGCTGCGCAGGTCCCACAGTTTGAGCGTCCGGTCGTAGCTCCCAGAGACGATCCGGGCGTTGTCCAATAGGAAGCGAGCTGACAGAACCTTCCCACTGTGACCCGTCAGGGTGTGCTGCAACAGACACACAAACAACACACCATTAGAGACACACAAACAACATACCGTTAGAGACACACACAAACAGCACATCATTAGAGACACACAACAAACAGCACACTGTTACACAGACACCATTGGTGTGTTTGCATGTCCTTCAGATGAAGCTGTCTGACTGTACTCGGATTGTAGTCCGACTGTAGCCTGACTGTAGCCAGACTGTCGGACTGTAGCCGGACTGTCCGACTGTAGCCGGACTGTCCGACTGTAGCCGGACTGTCCGACTGTAGCCAGACTGTCCGACTGTAGCCAGACTGTCCGACTGTAGCCAGACTGTCCGACTGTAGCCAGACTGTCCGACTGTAGCCAGACTGTCCGACTGTAGCCAGACTGTCCGACTGTAGCCAGACTGTCCGACTGTAGCCAGACTGTCCGACTGTAGCCAGACTGTCCGACTGTAGCCAGACTGTCCGACTGTAGCCAAGCCAGACTGTCCGACTGTAGCCAGACTGTCCGACTGTAGCCAGACTGTCCGACTGTAGCCAGACTGTCCGACTGTAGCCAGACTGTCCGACTGTAGCCAGACTGTCCGACTGTAGCCAGACTGTCCGACTGTAGCCAGACTGTCCGACTGTAGCCAGACTGTCCGACTGTAGCCAGACTGTCCGACTGTAGCCAGACTGTCCGACTGTAGCCAGACTGTCCGACTGTAGCCAGACTGTCCGACTGTAGCCAGACTGTCCGACTGTAGCCAGACTGTCCGACTGTAGCCAGACTGTCCGACTGTAGCCAGACTGTCCGACTGTAGCCAGACTGTCCGACTGTAGCCAGACTGTCCGACTGTAGCCAGACTGCCCGACTGTAGCCCGACTGTAGCCCGACTGCAGCCCGACTGCAGCCCGACTGCAGCCCGACTGCAGCCCGACTGCAGCCCGACTGCAGCCCGACTGCAGCCCGACTGCAGCCCGACTGTCGAACTGTAGTCCGACTGCAGCCCGACTGTCGAACTGTAGTCCGACTGCAGCCCGACTGTCGAACTGTAGTCCGACTGCAGCCCGACTGTCGAACTGTAGTCCGACTGCAGCCCGACTGTCGAACTGTAGTCCGACTGCAGCCCGACTGTCGAACTGTAGTCCGACTGCAGCCCGACTGTCGAACTGTAGTCCGACTGCAGCCCGACTGTCGAACTGTAGTCCGACTGCAGCCCGACTGTCGAACTGTAGTCCGACTGCAGCCCGACTGTCGAACTGTAGTCCGACTGCAGCCCGACTGTCGAACTGTAGTCCGACTGCAGCCCGACTGTCGAACTGTAGTCCGACTGCAGCCCGACTGTCGAACTGTAGTCCGACTGCAGCCCGACTGTCGAACTGTAGTCCGACTGCAGCCCGACTGTCGAACTGTAGTCCGACTGCAGCCCGACTGTCGAACTGTAGTCCGACTGCAGCCCGACTGTCGAACTGTAGTCCGACTGCAGCCCGACTGTCGAACTGTAGTCCGACTGCAGCCCGACTGTCGAACTGTAGTCCGACTGCAGCCCGACTGTTGTCGAACTGTAGTCCGACTGCAGCCCGACTGTTGTCGAACTGTAGTCCGACTGCAGCCCGACTGTTGTCGAACTGTAGTCCGACTGCAGCCCGACTGTTGTCGAACTGTAGTCCGACTGCAGCCCGACTGTCGAACTGTAGTCCGACTGCAGCCCGACTGTCGAACTGTAGTCCGACTGCAGCCCGACTGTCGAACTGTAGTCCGACTGCAGCCCGACTGTTGTCGAACTGTAGTCCGACTGCAGCCCGACTGTTGTCGAACTGTAGTCCGACTGCAGCCCGACTGTTGTCGAACTGTAGTCCGACTGCAGCCCGACTGTTGTCGAACTGTAGTCCGACTGCAGCCCGACTGTAGCCCGACTGTCGAACTGTAGTCCGACTGCAGCCCGACTGTCGAACTGCAGCCCGACTGTAGCCCGACTGTCGAACTGTAGTCCGACTGTAGCCCGACTGTCGAACTGTAGTCCGACTGTAGCCCGACTGTCGAACTGTAGTCCGACTGTAGCCCGACTGTCGAACTGTAGTCCGACTGTAGTCCGACTGTCGAACTGTAGTCCGACTGTAGTCCGACTGTCGAACTGTAGTCCGACTGTAGTCCGACTGTCGAACTGTAGTCCGACTGTAGTCCGACTGTCGAACTGTAGTCCGACTGTAGTCCGACTGTCGAACTGTAGCCCGACTGTAGTCCGACTGTCGAACTGTAGCCCGACGGTCGAACTGTAGTCCGACGGTCGAACTGTAGTCCGACTGTAGCCCGACGGTCGAAATGTAGTCCGACTGTAGCCCAACGGTCGAACTGTAGTCCGACTGTAGCCCGACTGTCGAACTGTAGTCCGACTGTAGCCCGACTGTCGAACTGTAGCCCGACTGTCGTCCGACTGTAGCCCGACTGTAGCCCGACTGTCGAACTGTAGTCCGACTGTAGCCCGACTGTCGAACTGTAGTCCGACTGTAGCCCGACTGACAGTAGTCGGACTGTATTCCGACTGTAGCCTGACTGTCGGACTGTAGCCCGACTGTCCGTAGTCCAACTGTAGCCTGACTGTCCGACTGTAGCCCAACTGTCCGACTGTAGTCCGACGTTTGTGCGACATCATGAATCCGAGCAATCAGACAGACAGGAAGCTGTTGCTCAGAGGAACCAGAGAGCTCAGTAAATTTTACTTCCTGCTGCTTTAACAGATGCTCCTCTTAAACTCAGTCACATGACCTGGTCTCAGTAGAACAGTGAGATCACCACTCAGGCCCTGTCCCCTCAGCCTGGCGCTCCATTCTGATTGGTTCTGTTGGATGTCCGTCATCACAGGGAGTCTGTCGGATCTCGGCACAGACTCCTAGCGTGATGTCACATCCTGTCTGTCAGCAACTGCTGGACCACCGCTGCAGCACTAGAGCATGATGGGAGCAGAGAGCAGGGGCTGCTGGGAGCCAGAAGGCGATGGGGGGCGGAGCCTAAGATTCAGACCTTTTACATCACATCACTGACCAGACCTACGGACACTCGCTCCCTTCAAAACGACTCTAGTGCTGCACAGAGAACATTAAAGGCTTCTGTCTGGACATCAGTCTGAACTCACCCTCAGTCGGTAGTCGTCCACCGTCCAGATCCGACTGGCGAAGTCGTTGGAGGCGGCCAGCAGGTAGGAACCCTGAAACAGAACAAGCAGAGCTCAGAGGGTGTAGAAGGTTAAACGGATGAGCTGCAGGCCGGCTTTAGAAACACTCACAGCGCTGTCGAACTCAATGCTGGTGATTCCAGCGTTGCTGCCAGTCAGAGCTCCTTTAGGCTCACAGCGACCTGAACACAACAAAACACAAAGGTTTAACAACAAAACACACAGCCTGTAACCCTCCTGTTGTCCTCATTTACAGGCACCAAAAATATTGTTTCCTTGTCTGGAAAAAAAAAAAAAAAAAAAAAAAAAAAAAAATCAAAAAATTCTGCAAAAACAATCACACAAATTTCTGAAAATTTGCAAAACCTTCAAGAAGAAAATTCCAATAATTCCTTAGAAGTTTCCCTTAAGTTTTATTTTAAAAAAATCGCCCAAATTTGGCAAGAAAATGCTTGTAAATATCTCAAAAAAAAATGAGTAAAAATCTTCCAAAAAAATCCTAAAATATCTAAAGTAATTCCATATTTATCAGTAAAACTTAATATTTTCGTTAAGAACAGGATTTTGGTTGATTTCTTGTGAATGTTCTTAAAAAACTTTTATAACATTTCCTTTTTTCGCCACACCTAAAAATGTTCAGAAATTTCCCGAAAATGTTGAAATTGTGGACATCAGAAGTTTGACTGTGAAAATGTTTTTTTTCCCCCCACATTTTCAAACGGGTCGATCTGACCCACAGGTCGAAATGAGTGTTAATACGGAGGTTTAACTTTCAGACGGTCCTTGAACTAATCATCTCTGACGAGTCTCTAAAACCAAATCTGAGCTGAAAATCTGTTTGTAAAATGTCACGTTTAAAGATTCTGCAAAAACAGAACATCTGTTAAAGGGCTGGTAACAAAAAAAAAAAAAAAATGTTGTGGGTTCCAGGTTTTCACAGTTTTAAACATAATCACAGAAATGCTTCTATCATTCTAACCAAGTCACATTTCTGAATTCTCTCTCCTTCATGTGGTTCTGGTTCCACAGAGGACTTTAAAATGAACCACAGTGAAGATAAAAAGACATCTGATGAAGGTATCAGAGCATCGATTAAGGATCTATTCTGTTCTTTACTCCTCTGATGGACACTTCTCTAAGTACTAGTCATTCAATGTCAAACTGCTTGGGAATTTTGCAACTTGCAGACAGAATTATTTGGAATGAATTGAAGAAATCATGGATTTGGCAACTTGCACGTGCATCAGTGACCACTATAAATCCACCGGTACAGCAGGTTCGTTTCTACGGCGCGATTTAAGTCGATTGTCGCCGCAAGTCGGAACTCTGGCGAAAACGTAAACAAAGCAGTTACTGCATCATGATATGGATCAGTTCTTCATAAAGTCATGAATACCACCGGCTTTCACACACGTATGAATCATTTTACCTGAAGATAACAGAATATGTTGATCTGTTTTTACAACTTCAGCTTTTTATTTGATATGGAGTCGTAATGAGGGAAAAAAGTTAGAATGCAGCACAATCTAAGATGGAATACAACCGGAGAACGTAAACAAAGCCTTCTGACAGCGCCGCGTGACGACGTATTCATCCGCCCCACTCAACTAGTTCCACATAAACGCCATAAGTTAAACCAAGGACCTGCTGTAAACTCTGATGATTTACTGATGACTGATTGTTAGTACTGATGGTGACTGATTGTTAGTACTGATGGTGACTGATTGTTAGTGCTGATGGTGACCGATTGTTAGTACTGATGGTGACTGATTGTTAGTGCTGATGGTGACCGATTGTTAGTACTGATGGTGACCGATTGTTAGTGCTGATGGTGACCGATTGTTAGTGCTGATGGTGACCGATTGTTAGTGCTGATGGTGACCGATTGTTAGTACTGATGGTGACCGATTGTTAGTACTGATGGTGACCGATTGTTAGTGCTGATGGTGACCGATTGTTAGTGCTGATGGTGACCGATTGTTAGTGCTGATGGTGACCGATTGTTAGTGCTGATGGTGACCGATTGTTAGTGCTGATGGTGACCGATTGTTAGTGCTGATGGTGACCGATTGTTAGTGCTGATGGTGACTGATTGTTAGTACTGATGGTGACTGATTGTTAGTGCTGATGGTGACCGATTGTTAGTGCTGATGGTGACTGATTGTTAGTGCTGATGGTGACTGATTGTTAGTGCTGATGGTGACCGATTGTTAGTGCTGATGGTGACCGATTGTTAGTGCTGATGGTGACCGATTGTTAGTGCTGATGGTGACCGATTGTTAGTGCTGATGGTGACCGATTGTTAGTACTGATGGTGACCGATTGTTAGTACTGATGGTGACCGATTGTTAGTACTGATGGTGACCGATTGTTAGTGCTGATGGTGACTGATTGTTAGTGCTGATGGTGACCGATTGTTAGTACTGATGGTGACTGATTGTTAGTGCTGATGGTGACCGATTGTTAGTACTGATGGTGACCGATTGTTAGTACTGATGGTGACTGATTGTTAGTGCTGATGGTGACTGATTGTTAGTACTGATGGTGACTGATTGTTAGTACTGATGGTGACCGATTGTTAGTGCTGATGGTGACTGATTGTTAGTGCTGATGGTGACTGATTGTTAGTACTGATGGTGACCGATTGTTAGTGTTGATGGTGACCGATTGTTAGTGCTGATGGTGACCGATTGTTAGTGCTGATGGTGACTGATTGTTAGTACTGATGGTGACCGATTGTTAGTGCTGATGGTGACCGATTGTTAGTGCTGATGGTGACCGATTGTTAGTGCTGATGGTGACTGATTGTTAGTACTGATGGTGACCGATTGTTAGTACTGATGGTGACTGATTGTTAGTGCTGATGGTGACTGATTGTTAGTACTGATGGTGACCGATTGTTAGTACTGATGGTGACCGATTGTTAGTGCTGATGGTGACTGATTGTTAGTGCTGATGGTGACTGATTGTTAGTACTGATGGTGACTGATTGTTAGTACTGATGGTGACTGATTGTTAGTACTGATGGTGACCGATTGTTAGTGCTGATGGTGACTGATTGTTAGTGCTGATGGTGACCGATTGTTAGTGCTGATGGTGACTGATTGTTAGTGCTGATGGTGACTGTGGTTCAGACTGATGAAGGTCTCAGGTTGAAAACTTTAGATCAGCTCCCTCCTCCTCCCCCTCAGCTTGGCGCTCCGTTCTGATTGGTTCTGTTTTTGTCCGTCATCACAGGGAGCCTGTTGGATCTCGGCACAGACTCCCAGTGTGATGTCACATCCTGTCTGTCAGCAGCTGCTGGACCACCGCTGCAGCACTAGAGCATGATGGGAGCAGAGAGCAGGGGCTGCTGGGAGCCAGATGGCGATGGGGGGCGGAGCCTAAGGTTCAGACCTTTTACTGTTCATCACCGACCTTCATCACGTGTTACTGAACCGTTTATATCTGCTCACAATCAACCAGTTGTCAGAGTATTAATCTGATACACGCCTCAGACGTTTGTTTTCATGGAACCAGACTGTCGACTGACTCACCAGCGACCACCTCCCACAGCTTCACCCTGCGGTCCATCCCTCCTGTTGCTAGGAGACGGGAGCCGGGGCTGAACCTCACTGCGTTTACTTCACCATCGTGGGCTTCCTGAACATACAGACAGGTTTAACATTCAACCAACAGGAGACGCTACGCATTCATCATCATATGACTAACATTTCAACTTAAACATACATGAGCTCATAAAGCAGAAGAAGAAGGTCATGGAGGCTCTTCCTGTACAGACCAGAGGAGGCGTCACTCGGACTACATGTTACAGCAGAGAGCATTGTGGGAGTTTAGCAGCAACGGGCACCATGACAAAGACTCCTGTTATACTTAATGACCTCCAACCAGAGCTAAAGTCTACCAGGATGGTATTTAAATGACTGAGGGTTTAAGCTGTTTTACTGACACATTACTTGTTCATGGTTAAAATCAGATGTGATCATTTTAAACAATTAATTAATGATTGATTGATAACACAGCTAAATATCAGGAAAGAGAACTGTTTAAATGCTTCTCTACAGCCGACACTGAGTTCTAACGAAACCACAAAGCTATTTCATTGGAGCTCCCTTAAACAGCTCTATTCAATTAATCAGTTACCGGTAAAGTTCTCCCTCTCACTTTAATCTGAGTGTTCAGTTCAGGACGTGTCTACTCTGAACTGGTCTCCCAGTGAAACCATCGCTGCTGCTGTACTGGTGAAGAAGATACTCACAAAGACATGCAGCGCCGTGGACGGCACTCGGACCTCTGCACAGACTCCTGAAGGCGCCTCGGTGCTCTCCGGGGAAGTGCTGAAAGAGTTGGCAGGTCGGCGCCTGCTGGAGAAAAGCAGCACTTAAAAACTGGTCCGTACAGAAGCCTGGAAGGGACAGCTGAGCACACTGAGCGGCTTGTAACATCGTCAAGTAAACTGCAGAGTTACAAGACGGTGAGAGCAGAACTGGACCAGAACAACCAGTCCAGTCCCGTCTTCGCCCATTGGTCAGTTAGAGTCCATTAAACACATCAGTTTAGGTTAGATTCTGATACTAACTGAAGAGGAAGCCGGACTCCACCTTTAGAGCCGTTTCCACACAGCTCTTCAGATCAACAACACCAAAAATCCCTTCAGGAACCTCAACATCTCCGCTGTGTTTAGGTAGTCTAGAATTTCTCTCGAGTACGCTGAAAACATTGAACTTAGTGGAGCCTCTTCCTGTTTCATCCTGTACAGACCAGAGAGGTGTCACTCAGACTACATGTTAAAGCAGAGAGCATTGTGGGAGTTTCGCAGCAACGGGCACCATGACAAAGACTTGTGTTATAGTTAATGACCTCCAACCAGAAGACAAATTCCTAGCATTGGTCGGTTGATGTCTACAAGCTAATTCTTACTTTGGACACCAGGTGGTGTAGGCTTTATGTCAGCTGTGTGGAAACAAGGCGTCAGATGGAGGCAGGGGGTTTGAATCTTCTTCCTCAGACTTTAACTTCAGCTCAGGGTTTTCTGATGAACCGATATCAGTGCCAGCAGCAACGATTATTTCAACCTTAAGACAAGTTCCAATCTGAGTCTTCTGAGAACCTTTGAGCTTTGATGTGTTGATCCCAAACCTCTGAACTGTAATCACTCAACTTAGTTTACCAACGTCGGTAAATGGTCTTATCGCCAACCTTTACTATTTGAGTGTAGAGGGTTAGTAGTCCAAACAACAGCGATGGAAGTAGATCCATTGAAGAGATTCCATCCTCCGTTTGAAGCTGAATTAATTGAACAAACTAAATATCAGAGAACTGCAACATTCATGTGACCAGACTAACATTATTGTCTTCAAGGAACTGTGGTTAGCTTCTTAAAAATGGGTTGAAGTGTGTATTCATCTGGAAGCAGGAAAGGAGAACGTCCGTCTGGAGAAAGTTCGAGAGTAGACCTACCGACAACTGGAGAAAGTTCGAGAGTAGACCTACCGACAACTGGAGAAAGTTCGAGAGTAGACCTACCGACAACTGGAGAAAGTTCTAGAGCAGACCTACTGACACCTAGAGAAAGTTCTAGAGTAGACCTACCGACAACTGGAGAAAGTTCTAGAGTAGACCTACCGACAACTGGAGAAAGTTCTAGAGCAGACCTATTGACAACTAGAGAAAGTTCTAGAGCAGACCTATTGACAACTAGAGAAAGTTCGAGAGTAGACCTACCGACAACTGGAGAAAGTTCTAGAGCAGACCTACCGACAACTGGAGAAAGTTCTAGAGTAGACCTACCGACAACTGGAGAAAGTTCTAGAGCAGACCTACCGACAACTAGAGAAAGTTCTAGAGCAGACCTACCGACAACTGGAGAAAGTTCGAGAGTAGACCTACCGACAACTGGAGAAAGTTCTAGAGCAGACCTACTGACAACTGGAGAAAGTTCTAGAGCAGACCTACCGACAACTGGAGAAAGTTCTAGAGTAGACCTACCGACAACTGGAGAAAGTTCTAGAGCAGACCTACTGACACCTAGAGAAAGTTCTAGAGTAGACCTACCGACAACTGGAGAAAGTTCTAGAGCAGACCTACCGACAACTGGAGAAAGTTCTAGAGCAGACCTATTGACAACTAGAGAAAGTTCTGGAGCAGACCTACCAACAACTGGAGAAAGTTCTAGAGCAGACCTATTGACAACTAGAGAAAGTTCTAGAGCAGACCTACCGACAACTGGAGAAAGTTCTAGAGCAGACCTATTGACAACTAGAGAAAGTTCTAGAGTAGACCTACCGACAACTGGAGAAAGTTCTTCAGTCTACTCTAGGACTTTCTACAGGTGCTCCTCTATGGACTTTAAGGACCTGGAACTCTGGAAATATCCTCAGTATGAATAGTAAACATCTGGAAGAAGTTGTCGGTAGGTCTACTCTTGAACTTTCTACAGCTGACGTTCTCCTTCCTTGCTTCCAGATTAATATACATTTCAGGCCATTTTTAAAAAACTAACCACAGTTCCTTGAAGACAAACTGTTAGTCTGGCTGAAGCTCTCTGATGGGACGGGAAAAGTTGATCTGATTTCAGGAGAAACTCCACTTCCTGCTATTTCTGATGTTTCCCGTTTTTAACGTTTGACTTCAGTGTTAAAAAAAAACAAAACAGCTCTTCATACGAGAGCATCAATTTTCAGATGTTTTTGTAATATGTTTATATGAGAGACCAACAGGCTGTAGTATGACACCAGGGACATCCGAAAGTGCTGCTGGCACCGATACCTGTCTGCACTACAGGTGAGAACACCCTGCCTACTGGTGGGGAACACCTGAGGACACCTGCAGGGGTTGTTATGCTTAAAATCATCCACAGAATCTCTACATGCCTTCCGCGGCTCTTTGATTAGTGCTGAGATTATTGATTGCATCACTACAAACCTCACTGTGTGTTCACTCTGTCAGCAGCCAATCACAGAGGAGCTCACTGCTGAGCTGAGCCCTGTCTGCAGGTAAATCACACACCTGCATCCTGCTGTAAAACAACTAACAGTCACAGCTACAGGTTTCCCTTCAAACCTGAACCAAACCCTCAGAAAACCTGCAGAAACAGACGACGTCTTGTTTCCATCAACAGCCACTGACTGGTCAGGTGAAGGCAGGTCTAAAAAACTCTAAGACATAGAAAAATTCAGATGTTTGCAGATGGTCTGAACGTTTCCTCAGACAGAGTCAAAACGATCTACACACTACATGTTCATATGAACACGGGAGCCGAGCTGCTGACAGAGTGAACATGTGAGACACGCAGTCCTTCACCTGCAGTGGGGGACGAGTCCAGGCTGGACACACTCAGACACGCTGCAGACAGACAGGTGGACAGACAGGTGGACAGACAGGGTCAGTCAGAGACCCAGCAGACCTGCAGAGACCAGGACCAGCTTCACAGCTACGTACCCGAAGATGTTGGAGATGGAGTCCAGGAGACCACCAGGAGGAGGCTGGGAGGTCTTCTTACTGCAGGACACAAACAGTCAGAGACGAGTAACAGCAGCTACACAACCAGCAGCTACACAACCAGGTCAAGTCTCACCTGGATGTTTTCAGATAGTCTCACCTGGACGTCCTGCTGAGTGGCCGGTTCGGTGACGTTTCTCCGCCCACCTTCCCTGCATCCTCAGCCAGCACCTCGATGTCGTCGTCCCTAAGAACAGAAAGCGTCAGACCTCGGATGTGTCAGGTACAGGTAAAGGTACAGGTAAAGGCACAGGTAAAGGGACAGGCGCTGCAGTAAAATATGAATCCACTGACGGGTCAATGGGCAGCGGCTCCTTGGCGGCGTCTGCCAGTTCCTTCTGCAGTTTGGCCTGTCGACGCCTGAAACAGACAGACAGGTGAGACGTCGGCCCATTTCCGGCCCCGCCCCCTCCTCCAGGTGCTCACCTACCTGCTGTCTTTCTCGTTCTCTGCGTTGAGCCGGTTGGCCTCCTGAGCCTTCTCAGCCATCCAGCGGGACACCAGCTCCTGGTTGTCCTCAGTGGTCTTCCTCAGCTTCTCCTCCAGAGCAGAGAAGGTGATCTGCAGGGCGTCATACTCGTCCTTCAGCGTCTGGTTGGCCCTCTCCAGGTCCTGCAGCACACAGCCAGCACGAGATCAGTGAACTCTGAGGATCAACTGATGATGAATGTTAGTGCTGATGGTGACTGTGGTTCAGACTGATGAAGGTCTCAGGTTGAAAACTTTAGATCAGCTCCCTCCTCCCCCTCAGCCTGGCGCTCCGTTCTGATTGGTTCTGTTGGATGTCCGTCATCACAGGGAGCCTGTTGGATCTCGGCACAGACTCCCAGTGTGATGTCACATCCTGTCTGTCAGCAGCTGCTGGACCACCGCTGCAGCACTAGAGCATGATGGGAGCAGAGAGCAGGGGCTGCTGGGAGCCAGAGGGCAGCAGGAGAGGATTGTGGGTAATCAGACCTTTTACTGTTCATCACCGACCTTCGTCACGTCTGAAGGGTTTGATGTACAGGTACCTGCACACCTGATCTTAACAAGGTTCCAGGTGTGTGATTGGACAGAGGATGTAGTCTTACCTGCAGGTTGCTCCTCAGGTCCCGACAGTCTCCCTCCAGGCCGGCGATCTGCTGCTGGTACTCCAACATCCTGGAACATCATGGAGAGCTCAGACCACAGACTTGGACCGTGTACTGAGTTGTGTACTCTATGTACTGGTTGTGTACTGGTTGTGTACTGACTTGGCCTCGTTGCTCTGGATCTCCTTGTCTTTCTGCTGGATCTGGTTGTTCAGTTCGATCACACTCTGAGCCAGCTGAGGGACAAACACACAACAGCATCATTCCAGGACCTTCCAGGACCATGGCGCCGGTTACCGAGGAAACACCAGCACTGGAATTCATGAGCTGTCAGCTGGTAAGATGTGATTTTCTCTCAGGAATGTTAAAGTGAAACCAGCTGACAGAGCTCAGATACTGCAGTCCTTTACATCCACATTAATGCGACTCGCTGCTTCTTTCAGGAAAGTCGGTAAAACATCCCGACCACATTAACATGGACTCTTTCTGTGATTTAGTGAACGAAATCAGAGCTTCAGATTCAGTCAGCAGATGGTCAGGAAGCTCTGAAGAAACCTGTGTTTACAGGAACTGAGTCAGTCCGACAGAAACACCAGCATGACTCAGCAGAAACGTCCAGAGAACCCCAGCATGACTCAGCAGAAACGTCCAGAGAACCCCAGCATGACTCAGCAGAAACGTCCAGAGAACCCTGACATGACTCAGCAGAAACGTCCAGAGAACCCCAGCATGACTCAGCAGAAACGTCCAGAGAACCCCGACATGACTCAGCAGAAACGTCCAGAGAACCCCGACATGACTAAGCAGAAACAGCCAGAGAACCCTGACATGACTCAGCAGAAACGTCCAGAGAACCCCGACATGACTCAGCAGAAACAGCCAGAGAACCCTGACATGACTCAGCAGAAACAGCCAGAGAACCCTGACATGACTCAGCAGAAACGTCCAGAGAACCCCAGCATGACTCAGCAGAAACGTCCAGAGAACCCCAGCATGACTCGGCAGAAATGTCCAGAGAATCTCAGCATGACTCAGCAGAAACCTTTCAGAGAACCCTCACTGCAGCAGAATACATTCCCTTTGTTCTGATCCAATCATTGATCAAGTTTTTGATTTGAATCAAACCTATGATTTCTACATCTGTTGGAGCCTCAGTACATCCAAACATCTAGTGTTACATTTACCCTCTGACGCTACATTTACCCTCAAACACTCTTTCAGACAGACAGGTGTGGACGATGACCTCATCAGTGTTAGACATGCAGGTGACTGACCTCTCCTCGTTTCTTGTGGAGCTCCGTCAGCTCCTCTTGATGTCTGATCCTCATCTGGGACATCTCCTGCTGCAGGGCGTCGCTGCGACTTGAGTCTGCAGGACTGAACCAGCACAGGGTCCGTGTTAGAGGACACGCTCAGGTCACTAGTTACTTTCTTTGTCTCCTGTGGTGTCCAGGTGGACACACAGAGCTGCCTCACCTGGTCTCATGTCCTCTCTGGACGTCATATTTGTCCGCCTGGTATCGTTCTGAGAGGACGGCCTGCAGGTCTGATTTCTCCAGGAGACGGTTATCTGAGACAGAAACATTTCAGTAGGACAAACCGACAACACGTGTCCTCTGTCATGCTATCAGTGTGTATTCAGAGCCTGTTATTAGCACGTCTGCAGAGCGTGCTGCTAGCATCTCTTCAGAGCGTGCTGCTAGCATCTCTTCAGAGCGTGCTGCTAGCATCTCTTCAGAGCGTGCTGCTAGCATCTCTTCAGAGCGTGCTGCTAGCATCTCTTCAGTGCATATTAGTAGTACGTCTTTGGTGCGTGTTATTAGCGTGTGATCAGTGTGTGTGTTATTAGAGCATCTCCAGTGCACGTTATGAGCAGGTTCTGGGTGTATGTTGTTAGCGTGTCTTCACTCACACTGGTGGACAATCTCCTCAAAGGCGTGTCTCTGCAGTCTGTCTCTGAGCTTCAGCTGCTCCGACACGTGTCTTTTCCACGTGCACTCCACCCTCCGCTCCGCCATCTCCACCTGACACACAAATCAAACACACGCATCATTAACGCATGAAACACATGGATCAGAGGACACGTCAGAGGACACTAACAAACATCTCGGCTCATGAGGACCAGGTCTGTCGGTCATCAGGTCCAGCAGCTGGATTTGTGTTTTTGGTTGCTGCAGATGTTTGGTCCCATAGCGTCCTCAGCTCTACCTGACCTATGAGCAGTCTCAGGTATGAATCACCTGACTGATGACACGCCAACAGACTCAGGACAGGTGTGAAACGTCCAGGTGAGGGATGAGTCTGCATGCTAATGAGGAGAGTGTTGTAGCGTCACACGGAGCTCACACGTCATCGCTGCTATTCCTCCAGAAACTGTTAAAATCAGGCGTCACAGTTCTAATGACCACTGGATGCAGAATTAGTGCTGCTACCTGTAAACATGGTGCAGGTGTTGCTCAGTGTTTCTGTACAATCCAGTAAAATGTCCTTAGAACACATGGAACTCTAATAATCTGCCTGCAAACGTAAAGTGAGCTAACGAAGACATGAGGGTGCAGAAAGGTCAGATTACTGCTTTAATAACGCTCCAGCTGTTTACAGTCTTCACTATAACACATGAACTAATTCACCATCAACACACGTGATAAAACCAACACGCACAAAAACACAAACTACGGCTTTACTGAGCACCAAAATAGTAAACATATTTAACTAATTAAGGTAACGTAAGATTCTTATCTGAAAGAACAACTGAAAGAACATAGATGGCAAGATAAACAACAAAAAACAACATGACAAAAACCTACAAGAATGACAAAAAAACTACAAGAATACGACACAAAACAACAAGATTACGACACAAATTACAAGAGCACGACACAAAACTACAATAATATGACACAAAATTACAATAATACGACAAAAACCTACAAGAATGACAAAAAACAACAAGAATACAACAAAAAACAACACAAAACTACGACACAAATTACAAGAGTACGACACAAAACTACAAGAACATTATTTTATCTGATGCTCCAGGTGTTTACTGTTCATCCAGGTGTTTGGGACTGCAGCTTCAGGACAGGTGTGAACAGGTAAACCAGCTTCAGGACAGGTGTGAACAGGTAAAGTGGTGACAGAGACACAGGTGACTGCTCTCTTCGCTCCAATGACTGTCAGGTGAGACTCACCTGTCCAGGTATTGAGCTTTAAATCTCCGTCAGCTGCTGTGTTAGCATGAGCTCCTAACGGGAAGTGCAACACAAACAGGAAGACTCTGGCTAATATGCTAACATGCTAACGCGGTCCCGGTGTTATCAAACACAGTGAGTCTAACCCGGTCACTAACGTACCGAGTACCGAGTCCGAGCCGCGGCTCTTGGGCGGGGCTGTGCGCCGTTTCACGGCTGTTTCATGCCGCAGCTCCCGGTACTTACAGACCCGTGACTCGACATGTTAGCATGCTAACTGTACCGCTAGCCGCCGGAGATTCGAAGCAGTTAAAAGCCAAAACTCTCACCGTCCAGCAGGTACCGGGGGACGGCTCTATTCTTGAGGAGGCTCTCCGGTGTCCTCGGTGCTGCGGGGTCTGGGTTCTGGATGTCTAACGGTCCGGGTGCGTTCTTTAACCGACATCAGCTTCTGCAGCCGCGTTCACACTGTCCGCCATTTTGGCTCCGACGAGACACTACCGGGAGGGTCGCAGAGAGATGACGTAGCTTTAAATAGCTTTGATTTGGTCAGATCATTTATAAATTCATAACAAACAAAACTGACTTTGTTCATAAAATACACACATATGAATATTAATGTAACAGTAATATAAACGCTGATGAGTCCTACTGTCGTTTCTGTTTTAAATGATAGTTAATAGTAGTTAATATGTTTGTCACTAGACTAAGTCACACACGCACGCACGCACGCACACACACACACACACACACACACACACACACACACACACACACACACACACACACACACACACACACGATAAGCACTATACATTGCCAAAATAACACTAGGATGGAAAAGTGAAATAATACACTTAAATCATAGATATTGCTCATGATAATGAAATAGCTATTTCACATATTATTGAAAAATATTATATTGTAAAGTATAAATAATACATTAAATCACTGCACACAAACTGTAAATAGCACAAATGGAACATTATAATTTAGCTGAAGTGAACAGCCACAGTTAGAAAAGAAGCCAACAGACAGAAATCTTCAGGTTTAATGAGATAATATCACCATGTTCAGGTTAATTTACAGTGAAATGGATCTAAAACAAGACTCTGACTCCGGGTAAAGTCACTTCATCAGTCTGTGTTTACATTAACATCACAGAGAGCAGGAAGGATGGATCTGTGGTCTGATTCATAGAATTTAACTGCGGATGTTCTTAGATGTCTTAAAACTAAACCAGTAATAAAGTCAGCTGCTGTCTAATAAGAGCGTTACACTGCAGCTGACCAATACATCCATGGTCCATCAATGAACCAGTGAAGATGTTTAAGTACACAAAGACACACACATCTGCTCTCAGTTCAGGTTTTATGGGTTGTTTTTATTTAATCAGATGATTGTCAGCAGTTCAGGATCACTATAATACATGACAGACATTTTAAAGGAAAACAACTTTATTTTAACACAACAGACACGTAAAACAAACCTTTAAAAGCAGTAAAAATCTGATTGTGTGGTCAGTGCAGGTTCATCAGTTCAGCCTGCAGGGGGAGACAACGAGCCACAAAAGGTGCATCATGGGAACTGTAATGTTTCTACTTTATTGATTTATTTTAAATGTTTATCATAATTTATCCAGTTTGTTGTCTGCATCTGAACCAAAGTCGGGTTTCTTCTTCAAACTGAGCTGAGAAGCTGCACACAGAATAACAGATTCAGTTAAAACACACCGTTTGAATTTCACCCCTGAAGTAGGAAAGTCACACAGCTACATAAACGATCAGATCACATCTTAAATTCACCCAAGTGAAGAACAAAAAACAAACCTTCATTTTACAGAAAAACCTTCAGCAGAAAACAGCAGCAGACCAGAACATCAGTAACATCCTGTAGTCCCTGGCTAGTGGAACAGCAGCGACCAACCACACACAGCTCACCTGTGCAGGTACGGACAGGCGGAGCGCTCACCTGTGCAGGTACGGACAGGCGGAGCGCTCACCTGTGCAGGTACGGACAGGTGTAGCGCTCACCTGTGCAGGTATATATATATATATATAGGTGCAGCATTCACATACAGACGAGTGCAGTGTTCACCTGTTCGTACCTGCACAGGTAAGTGTGTTGGTCTGGGACCTCTGAGTGATGGGTATGAGGCTGGAGAGTGGATTTAGTTCCTAAGCTGTTGTTTATGCTAAGCTAAGCTAACAGTCAGATAAATGTTGAGCTCTCACTGTTCTGTGAGTTTAGTTCAAATAAAACCACTGATCAGTGAGTGATGATCAGTACAGGTATTGATCAGTACAAGTATTGATCAGTGAGTGATGATCAGTACAAGTATTGATCAGTGAGTGATGATCAGTACAGGTATTGATCAGTGAGTGTGATCAGTACAGGTATTGATCAGTGACAGATCCGGTGCTTCTCTGCTGCTCTATGAGGGGAAACTGACATTCTGTTTAGTTGTTCTTCAACCTCAGATCTGTTAATAAAATATGAACCCCACCCAGGGCCCCCGGCGGCTCCTCAGGCCCCCGGAGGCTCCTCAGGCCTTCTGCTCCGGTTTGGGGCTTTCAGGGACGGTCAGGGAGTCCAGAGAGGACAGCTCATCTTGATCCGGCAGCAGCTCCTCCTTATCGCTGAGGACAGACACAGTTAGAGGATTATTCTTGCTGTCTGTCTCTGAGGACAGTTCTGTCTTCTACCTGCTGTCCTGAGCACTGACAGCAGGGGGCGGCCTGTCGACGTTACCTGATGGAGGACGGACGGCGGAACAGACGGCGGCGTTTTAGCGTGACGATGACGAGGGTTGCCAGCAGCAGAGCGGAGATGACGGTCAGCGTGACGAAGAGGAAAAAGGCTGCAGAGACAAGAAGACGAAGGTCTGAGACACACAGAGGGACAGAAGAAAGTACACCATTTTGTGTCTCATTTTTGTCGTTTTGCATTTCATTTTGGACGTTTCGTGTCTTGTTTGCATTGTCTTTTCTATCTTTTATGTCTCGTTCGTGTCTTTTTTTTAGTCTCGTTTTTGTCATTTTGTGTCTTGTTTGTATCTTTTGTGTCTCTGTTGTGTTATTTTGTCTCATTGTTTCACTGTCTGGTGTCCATTAACCTCCTCATTAGTCTTTGTCATGGTGCCCGTTGCTGCTAAACTCCCACAATGCTCTCTGCTGTAACATGGCCTGATGCTGTGGTTCTGACATCTGTCCATTCTGGTGGTCCAGAGGAAGAACTCACCTGCAGTCCAGCGGTTCCTGGTTTTTCCTCGACCATCAAAGCGACCTGAAGGAGAAGAAAAGCAGCTCAGAGTTCATCTCATGGAACCAGCAGACCTGAAGTCTGAAGGCTTCCTCCTGAGAGGTGAGGAGTTTACCGTCTCCACCGCAGCGGTCCATGCACTCCTCCACCGAGCCGTACCGGTTCTCGTTGCCACGACAACCACCGTAGATGAAAGACTGACAGGAGGCGGAGTCTGGGTTGTAGTAGAACATGGGGAAGGCGGCTCTGCAGGGTCCGGGGTCCGGAGACACCAGGCAGTGACCTGAGACAGAACATTTACTGGGATCATTTACCGGACCTGTGTTTGTTCCAGCGCCACCTGCAGGTCAGACTCCTGAACCCCGAATTGCCTACCAGTGACTGTTCTGCTGGTGTATGAATGTATACTGACTGATGCTGCAGGTTGATTAGCAACCTGCACATTAGTGTGTGAATGTGTGTGTGTCTGGGTGAATGGGAGCAACTGTTGTAAAAGCGCTTTGAGTACTCTGATGAGTAGAAAAGCGCTATATAAGAGCAAGTCCATTTACTCCATAACGTCTCACCTTTATACGTCGCCAACGCCTCACCGTCATCATCAGCTGACACTTTCTTAGAGGACGGCAGGACCGTGACTGCAGCACAACACAAACACAACACACAGGTGAGGGGACTATCTCACCTGTACAGGTACACACAGGTACAGTATTTACCTGTACAGGTACACACAGGTACAGTATTTACCTGCACAGGTACAGTACTAACCTGAGCAGGTAACCATGCAGCTCTCCTCATCAACGTAGTTGTTCTTGTTTCCTCTGCATCCTCCGTAGGTGAATGATTGACAGCTCCCTGCCTCCCGGTCGTAGTACCAGCGTCTGAACGCCGCCCTGCAGGGACCCACCTGAAGCTCCGCCTCACAGTGCTCTGATTGGACAGCAAGCGTTGTGTTTACGTTGTGTTTACGTTGTGTTTGTGTGACTTTTACTGCTGTGTGTTTCCATACTGTTATTTCGTGAAGCAGCTTCAACAGTTTCTGAACAGAGAAATAGAAACATACCTGCATATTCCTCAGCAGACATTTCTGCAGGAGACAAACAACTACATTAATCAGCTGATCTGAAACATCAGGACGTTATATTACTGCAGTACTACTGGGACAGTACTGTAATACTGCAGTAATATAACAGAAATACTGCAGTACTGTTGATAAATGTTGTCAGTGTAACTACTCCATGATCACTGATGGATCAGGTCGGTGTTACCGGTCTGCTGGGGGGATGAGGACTCTGGAGGACTAGATGGAGCCATCCGAACAGCTTTGGGAGCAGCAGTGGAATCTTCAGGAAGAACCGAGCCTGAAACCACAGACACACACTGTGAGGTCACAGACACGCACTGTGAGGTCACAGACACGCACTGTGAGGTCACACTGATGGCATTTAACTGATTTCAGATGTCTGAACCAATCAGGCAGAAGCAGGTGGTGATGTCAGTAGATGTAGATCAGCTGTAGTTCCTGGTTGTTCCACCAGGGCGAGCCTAACTTTTATTTGTTCTTCAGATCAGAGGTGAAACCAGTCTTCTTGTCTTTTATTTTGTGTTTTTCTGTGCAGCTGTGGGCTTCAGCTTCTGTTGTTGTGATGTTAAATAATGAAGAACAACAAGCGGAGGACATTTAAGTCCAGCAGAAGTCTTTGACCTGCTGCTTCTCTAGGCTTCAGGTTCCAGGTCAGAAGGTCCCTGTAGTTAAACCACCAACAGCCTGAAGTCCAGAGATCACTTATCTCTGACGTCTTCAAGCTGCTCGTCTGGTTTCTGAGCTCAGCTTTTGGCTCTTCTGTCCAAACAAACAAACTGTCTGTGTTTCCTCAGTCAACCTGTTATTGTTGTTGGTTGGTTCTAGGGAGAGGCTCTGTTGAAGCTGATCCACCCTGCTGGGGAAAGATCCTCGTTTCAGCAGAATGTAAAGTCACAAAGTAAAGTCACAGAATCCCCTCCTCTATAACTGCCTTCTGTAGCCCAACAGCTCTGTGGTGCAGTGATAGCATGTTGGAGATTCAAAGGTTGTGAGTTCTCGTCCCACCACAGTCATTGTTTTGATTCAGTCGGTTCTTCTTCTCTGGTTTGGTCGGTTTTTCTCTGGTTTCTTCCTGTGAACTGGACTTCATTGTGGGGCTTCATCAATAATCCCGTTATCGTCCTCTGATGGACGATTATTGATCAGCTCCAAACCTCACCTTTACTTCTGACCAGTGATGCAAGTCTGGATTCAGAATCATACTGCTGCTGAGAGATCTTCTCACCTGTAACACCTGAGCAGGAGGACTCGCACTCCTCCAGGGTGAGGAAGTTGTTCCTGTTGGACTCACAGCCGCCGTAGGTGAAGCTGCTGCAGCTCTGAGTGGTCACGTTGTAGAAGAACCTGGGAAAGGAAGCTCGACATGGACCCACCTTCATGGGCAGCCGACAGTCGACTGACCACACACACACACACACACACACACACACACACACACACACACACACACACACACACACACACACACACACACACACACACACACACACACACACACACACACACACACACACACACACACACACACACACACACACACACACACACACACACACACACACACACACACACACACACGTTAATATTAAACCTGAAAATCTACAGTGGAACAATCAATAACAAAAATACAAGCTGCGGTTTAAATGGATCAGCTGATCAATACGTCAGCTGATGTATCGATCAGCTGATGTATCGATCAGCTGATATCGGCCTATCAGATGTCTTTGTGTTCCTGCCGACATGAAGGTTTCTTTCTTTATTTCATAAACTGTATTGTCCCAGTCTGTCCATCAGGGGGCGCTGAGCCTCTCTGCAGCACATGTAGCAGAGCAGCCGGTGGTGTGGAGTCGGCAGGTGTGTTCACTGGTCGGTTTATAGAATTATTAATCTATATTAAAATAAATGTGAATATTTTAATCCCTCAAAGCGGCGCTGCTCAGATTCTACACTCCACAGCATCGCTGCTGCTCTCAGGTTCTGTTGAACTCATAGGAACCGGTCGGACCGGTTTGACCCGACACAGGACAAACAGCTCCACCTGTGACTCAGCACCTACCTGCTCAGGTGACATCAGACAGGAAACAAGCTCAGATTCAAGACGAGAGATGATAAATATCTGACAGATCAAACCTGTTCCCGCCAGAATAAAAGCCCAGTTTACTGACCTAAATACATCAGTGGAGTCAAATCAGCTTAGTTCAGTCTGATCTGATCTCTAGTGGACCGGACCAGTAGAACCAGTAGAACCACAGCAGAATAACCTCTAAATAACCACAACTCCGAATGGTTCCTTTGTTTTACTGCACAAATGTTCACATTTAAGGAATTATCTTTTTACTAAACATCATGAACAACCTGAAATTTATGAAGAAAACTAAGTTCAGTTTCACCCACATTCATCCTCAGTTTATCATTTCCACATTAAACTTCCAGATCACAGAGTGTCTACAAAGGAACACAACATTTAGTCACCTGGACCTGAACCATGGAGGATCAGAACCACAAAAAAGACCAAAAAACAATAAAAATAAGACAAAATATTACAAAAATGAGACCCACAATGACAAAAAAAGAAGAGAGAAACGACAGAAATGGGAAACAGAACGACAAAAGAACAAAGAACAATCTAGTATTTTACTTTCTGATCCAAACAACCTGTCATGGTCTAGAAATGATTTTAAATTTATACTTTTACTAATTTACAATCTGCAGTTAATGTCTTCTCTGGAATTTTTCCACTTTGAGGACCGGATTGGACCCTCTGGAGGACCACTTTTGGACCACGGGCCTCATGTTGGACCCTCTGGAGGACCACTTTTGGACCACGGGCCTCATGGTGGACCCTCTGGAGGACCACTTTTGGACCACGGGCCTCATGTTGGACCCTCTGGAGGACCACTTTTGGACCACGGGCCTCATGGTGGACCCTCTGGAGGACCACTTTTGGACCACGGGCCTCATGGTGGACCCTCTGGAGGACCACTTTTGGACCACGGGCCTCATGGTGGACCCTCTGGAGGACCACTTTTGGACCACGGGCCTCATGTTGGACACCCTGCTCTAAGCTGAAAATATTGTCCAACTAAAGTGTTTGTCATCTTAAAATCTTCCTTCCTAATGGATTGAAACCATCTTTGGTTGCAGTTTGCTGGTTGAACTTTCAGAACTTTTTAACGGATGCTGATCACTGAAACCTGCTCTCTGATGACGTGTGAAGTTACACAACAACCAGACAGGAATCTACCACATTCCATCTGAACTTCCTGGAAACACCGGAGTTTGGCTCGTCTGGACCTCAAACGTCTCATTTCTACCCTCTGTAAACAAACAGCCGAGAGTTTAGTGACTGACGGAGGTTTAAAGTCTCTGATTCTGATCGATACGATCAATAACCGACCAGAGAGGTTTTCTGTTTGAAGATAAAACTCATTATTGATTTCTAGAATCTGCTGATCATCTTCTGGATGAATCCATCAGTTTCTAAGAGTCCAAAACCAGAAATGTTCTATCAAAAGAACCCAGAAAATGTTAGACTCGATCTGATCAATCGATTATCAGAACAGATGGTGTTGATCAACAACAAAAAGAAGACACAATATCACAAAAACAAGACACAATATCACAAAAACAAGACACAAAATGACAGAAATAAGACAAAATATTCCAAAATGAGACACGAAACAACAAAAACAAGACACAAAATGACAGAAACAAGACAAAATATTACAAAAACGAGACCTGAAATGAAAACCAATCGACTGATCGATCAGGATATTTCATGTCAAACAGAATCTGAAGTAAAGCAGCTCCAAGTGGAGACAGGAAGAAGTTCTGATGCTTCAGATCCAGAACACCTGATTCCTCCTGGTTCTACCTGCTTCTCCCTCCACACAGCAGCAGGTTTACAGTGTAAACTGTGAGAACCTGTGGGGCAGATCACAGACGTCACCTGTGCAGGTAAACACTGGAGCAGAGCTGCAGCATTCCTCAGATCACCTGCTCAGGTGTGACTCTGATCAGCTCCATCTGCA
Source organism: Acanthochromis polyacanthus (assembly GCF_021347895.1). Classification (NCBI taxonomy): domain Eukaryota; kingdom Metazoa; phylum Chordata; class Actinopteri; family Pomacentridae; genus Acanthochromis; species Acanthochromis polyacanthus. Next base: position 1,870,600 of record NC_067125.1, on the reverse strand, counting down.
TGATCAATACCTCTCTAAAGGCAGGCAGAGGAGTGTTTCTGTCGTTTATGTTCGCTTCAGTCACTTAATCTATAATTCTGATCAAATAATCAATCACTATGATCAAATAATCTCCAGTTATGATCAAATAGTCAGTCATTTTCACATAATCAATCACTCTGATCACTTAACTAAACTGTTGAGTGTAATCACGTGACCATCTCACCTGTTCCCTGTGCAGTCTGTTCAATCAGAGCTGATCAATAATTGATAACGGGTCTTACCGTGGCTGGTCTCCTTGCGCCGCGGTTCTGAGTCCAGCAGCGGGACCACGTAGGGAGTCGGTCCAGGATCCAGAGCCAGAACCAGCACCAGGCCGGAGCCGAGCAGCAGGCCGAGCGGTAGAACGTTCATCCTCACAGCGATCCTTCCGAACCGAACCGAGCAGAGCCGAGTGGAACCGAGGTCAAAACCGTGACTTATTCCGAACCAAACCGAGTTTCAGCGCAGCCAGCTGCAAACGGTCACTTCCGCGTCTGGAGGCTTTTTGTTGTCGCAGAAACTTTTACCTGAGCGACAGGTGAGGTCACCGAGGCCCCGCCCCCTGCGTCACACGCACACACACGCGCCCGCGCACATACACATGCACATGCACACACATACACATGAGAAGCGGCACGAGGCCCCAGCACATGCTGCATTCACTGTCTGCTCGGAGACATGTACACCACCGAGATAAATACTCACTACTACTGAAATAAATACCATTAGTATTGAGAAAAATGCTGCAACTGGTACTATGCTGTACATTATTATAATAAACGCAGTATTTTGGACCGTTCCACTGCATCAGAACCTGAATTGGACAGAATGTTGCATTTTGTTGAACTAAACCTTTTAGTTTGTTCTGTTAATTTCTGGTAGTTTATCAGGTTCTCTGTTCTCCCTGGTTCTGGTTCTCCCTGGTTCTCGTCCTATCTGGTTCTGGTTCTTCCTGGTTCTGGTCCTACCTGGTTCTGGTTCCACCTGGTTCTTGTCCTACTTGGTTCTGGTGTCTCTGTCCAGCTGTCCAGATGTATCTTCCTGTCAGCTGGCTCCGCCCCCTGAGACCCTCTATGCATCTATGCAGATGGTGTTTCCTGTTATCCCAGCGGTCCCTGAACGCAGCACAGCAGCGTCCCCGCCCTGTCCCGGTCTGCACGCGCTGCACCGACTCTCCCCGGTTTGTTTCTCATTTAAATCGGTTTGGCTTCTCTCTCAGTTCTTCAGTCCGTCTCTGTTGACTCAGTTCGGTTCGGTTCGGTCCGGGTCTGATGGCGGCTAACCGGGTGGGGCGGCGGGTGAACCGGGTGTGCGGCAGCCCGTCACCGAGCCGGGATTCGGGTCAGAACCTGCAGCGGCGGCAGGCTCGGGTCACCGTTAAATACAACCGGACAGAGCTGCAGCGGCGCCTGGACGTAGAGAGCTGGACGGACCGGGGGCTGGAGCAGCTGTACCGGGGCAGGGTGAGTACTGCAGTATTACTGCAAATACTACTGCTGTAGAATACTGTAATACTACAAGGAGTACTGCAATTAGTACTTCTGCAAAATACCATAAATACTGTGAGTAATACTTCTTCAGTCAGTAGTTCTTGTGTAGTCAGTAGTAGTACTTGTGTAGTCAGTAGTAGTACTTGTGTAGTCAGTAGTAGTATTTGTGTAGTCAGTAGTAGTACTTGTGTAGTCAGTAGTAGTTCTTGTGTAGTCAGTAGTAGTTCTTGTGTAGTCAGTAGTAGTACTTGTGTAGTCAGTAGTAGTTCTTGTGTAGTCAGTAGTAGTATTTGTGTAGTCAGTAGTAGTACTTGTGTAGTCAGTAGTAGTACTTGTGTAGTCAGTAGTAGTATTTGTGTAGTCAGTAGTAGTTCTTGTGTAGTCAGTAGTAGTATTTGTGTAGTCAGTAGTAGTTCTTGTGTAGTCAGTAGTAGTATTTGTGTAGTCAGTAGTAGTTCTTGTGTAGTCAGTAGTAGTACTTGTGTAGTCAGTAGTAGTACTTGTGTAGTCAGTAGTAGTTCTTGTGTAGTCAGTAGTAGTTCTTGTGTAGTCAGTAGTAGTATTTGTGTAGTCAGTAGTAGTACTTGTGTAGTCAGTAGTAGTATTTGTGTAGTCAGTAGTAGTTCTTGTGTAGTCAGTAGTAGTACTTGTGTAGTCAGTAGTAGTTCTTGTGTAGTCAGTAGTAGTACTTGTGTAGTCAGTAGTAGTACTTGTGTAGTCAGTAGTAGTTCTTGTGTAGTCAGTAGTAGTATTTGTGTAGTCAGTAGTAGTTCTTGTGTAGTCAGTAGTAGTACTTGTGTAGTCAGTAGTAGTTCTTGTGTAGTCAGTAGTAGTATTTGTGTAGTCAGTAGTAGTATTTGTGTAGTCAGTAGTAGTACTTGTGTAGTCAGTAGTAGTATTTGTGTAGTCAGTAGTAGTACTTGTGTAGTCAGTAGTAGTTCTTGTGTAGTCAGTAGTAGTTCTTGTGTAGTCAGTAGTAGTTCTTGTGTAGTCAGTAGTAGTACTTGTGTAGTCAGTAGTAGTACTTGTGTAGTCAGTAGTAGTTCTTGTGTAGTCAGTAGTAGTACTTGTGTAGTCAGTAGTAGTACTTGTGTAGTCAGTAGTAGTTCTTGTGTAGTCAGTAGTAGTACTTGTGTAGTCAGTAGTAGTTCTTGTGTAGTCAGTAGTAGTACTTGTGTAGTCAGTAGTAGTTCTTGTGTAGTCAGTAGTAGTACTTGTGTAGTCAGTAGTAGTTCTTGTGTAGTCAGTAGTAGTACTTGTGTAGTCAGTAGTAGTTCTTGTGTAGTCAGTAGTAGTTCTTGTGTTGTCAGTAGTAGTATTTGTGTAGTCAGTAGTAGTACTTGTGTAGTCAGTAGTAGTTCTTGTGTAGTCAGTAGTAGTATTTGTGTAGTCAGTAGTAGTACTTGTGTAGTCAGTAGTAGTACTTGTGTAGTCAGTAGTAGTTCTTGTGTAGTCAGTAGTAGTATTTGTGTAGTCAGTAGTAGTATTTGTGTAGTCAGTAGTAGTACTTGTGTAGTCAGTAGTAGTACTTGTGTAGTCAGTAGTAGTACTTGTGTAGTCAGTAGTAGTTCTTGTGTAGTCAGTAGTAGTATTTGTGTAGTCAGTAGTAGTACTTGTGTAGTCAGTAGTAGTATTTGTGTAGTCAGTAGTAGTACTTGTGTAGTCAGTAGTAGTTCTTGTGTAGTCAGTAGTAGTATTTGTGTAGTCAGTAGTAGTACTTGTGTAGTCAGTAGTAGTATTTGTGTAGTCAGTAGTAGTATTTGTGTAGTCAGTAGTAGTATTTGTGTAGTCAGTAGTAGTTCTTGTGTAGTCAGTAGTAGTTCTTGTGTAGTCAGTAGTAGTACTTGTGTAGTCAGTAGTAGTTCTTGTGTAGTCAGTAGTAGTACTTGTGTAGTCAGTAGTAGTTCTTGTGTAGTCAGTAGTAGTACTTGTGTAGTCAGTAGTAGTTCTTGTGTAGTCAGTAGTAGTACTTGTGTAGTCAGTAGTAGTACTTGTGTAGTCAGTAGTAGTTCTTGTGTAGTCAGTAGTAGTATTTGTGTAGTCAGTAGTAGTACTTGTGTAGTCAGTAGTAGTACTTGTGTAGTCAGTAGTAGTTCTTGTGTAGTCAGTAGTAGTATTTGTGTAGTCAGTAGTAGTATTTGTGTAGTCAGTAGTAGTACTTGTGTAGTCAGTAGTAGTATTTGTGTAGTCAGTAGTAGTTCTTGTGTAGTCAGTAGTAGTACTTGTGTAGTCAGTAGTAGTACTTGTGTAGTCAGTAGTAGTTCTTGTGTAGTCAGTAGTAGTATTTGTGTAGTCAGTAGTAGTACTTGTGTAGTCAGTAGTAGTATTTGTGTAGTCAGTAGTAGTACTTGTGTAGTCAGTAGTAGTTCTTGTGTAGTCAGTAGTAGTATTTGTGTAGTCAGTAGTAGTACTTGTGTAGTCAGTAGTAGTATTTGTGTAGTCAGTAGTAGTTCTTGTGTAGTCAGTAGTAGTACTTGTGTAGTCAGTAGTAGTTCTTGTGTAGTCAGTAGTAGTTCTTGTGTAGTCAGTAGTAGTATTTGTGTAGTCAGTAGTAGTTCTTGTGTAGTCAGTAGTAGTTCTTGTGTAGTCAGTAGTAGTACTTGTGTAGTCAGTAGTAGTTCTTGTGTAGTCAGTAGTAGTACTTGTGTAGTCAGTAGTAGTTCTTGTGTAGTCAGTAGTAGTACTTGTGTAGTCAGTAGTAGTTCTTGTGTAGTCAGTAGTAGTACTTGTGTAGTCAGTAGTAGTTCTTGTGTAGTCAGTAGTAGTTCTTGTGTTGTCAGTAGTAGTATTTGTGTAGTCAGTAGTAGTACTTGTGTAGTCAGTAGTAGTTCTTGTGTAGTCAGTAGTAGTATTTGTGTAGTCAGTAGTAGTACTTGTGTAGTCAGTAGTAGTACTTGTGTAGTCAGTAGTAGTTCTTGTGTAGTCAGTAGTAGTATTTGTGTAGTCAGTAGTAGTACTTGTGTAGTCAGTAGTAGTATTTGTGTAGTCAGTAGTAGTTCTTGTGTAGTCAGTAGTAGTACTTGTGTAGTCAGTAGTAGTACTTGTGTAGTCAGTAGTAGTTCTTGTGTAGTCAGTAGTAGTTCTTGTGTAGTCAGTAGTAGTACTTGTGTAGTCAGTAGTAGTTCTTGTGTAGTCAGTAGTAGTACTTGTGTAGTCAGTAGTAGTTCTTGTGTAGTCAGTAGTAGTTCTTGTGTAGTCAGTAGTAGTACTTGTGTAGTCAGTAGTAGTTCTTGTGTAGTCAGTAGTAGTTCTTGTGTAGTCAGTAGTAGTACTTGTGTAGTCAGTAGTAGTTCTTGTGTAGTCAGTAGTAGTACTTGTGTAGTCAGTAGTAGTTCTTGTGTAGTCAGTAGTAGTACTTGTGTAGTCAGTAGTAGTTCTTGTGTAGTCAGTAGTAGTACTTGTGTAGTCAGTAGTAGTTCTTGTGTAGTCAGTAGTAGTTCTTGTGTTGTCAGTAGTAGTATTTGTGTAGTCAGTAGTAGTTCTTGTGTTGTCAGTAGTAGTTCTTGTGTAGTCAGTAGTAGTATTTGTGTAGTCAGTAGTAGTTCTTGTGTAGTCAGTAGTAGTACTTGTGTAGTCAGTAGTAGTTCTTGTGTAGTCAGTAGTAGTACTTGTGTAGTCAGTAGTAGTTCTTGTGTAGTCAGTAGTAGTTCTTGTGTAGTCAGTAGTAGTACTTGTAGTAGTTCTTGTGTAGTCAGTAGTAGTACTTGTGTAGTCAGTAGTAGTTCTTGTGTAGTCAGTAGTAGTACTTGTGTAGTCAGTAGTAGTATTTGTGTAGTCAGTAGTAGTTCTTGTGTAGTCAGTAGTAGTACTTGTGTAGTCAGTAGTAGTATTTGTGTAGTCAGTAGTAGTACTTGTGTAGTCAGTAGTAGTACTTGTGTAGTCAGTAGTAGTACTTGTGTAGTCAGTAGTAGTTCTTGTGTAGTCAGTAGTAGTTCTTGTGTAGTCAGTGGTAGTACTGTGTTCCTCAGGAGGAGCAGATGCCTGAAGAGCTGAACATTGATGAGCTGCTGGACCTGAAGACTGTGGAGGAGAGAACACACAGACTGCAGGTAACACGCCTCTAACACATCCAACTGACATGTCTGTACTGTCTGTAACATGTCTTTAACATGCCTGTAACACGTCTGTAACACGTCTGTAACACATCTGTAACACATCCAACCGACACGTCTGTAACACATCTGTAACACATCTGTAACACATCTGTAACACATCCAACCGACACGTCTGTAACACATCTGTAACACATCTGTAACACATCTGTAACACATCCAGCTGACACGTCTGTACTGTCTGTAACACATCTGTAACATATCCAGCTGACACGTCTGTACTGTCTGTAACACATCTGTAACATATCCAGCTGACACGTCTGTACTGTCTGTAACACATCTGTAACACGTCTCTAACACGTCTGTGTTTCCAGAACATCCTCCAGTCGTGTCCCAGCAGCACTGAGGTGAGCACAGAGTCATTAAAGGAGGCAGAGCCTCAGTGGACTGATGTGATGATGTCTGTCTCTTATTAACATGTCTGTCTGTTATTAACATGTATGTATGTTATTAACATATCTGTCTGTTATTAACATGTATGTTATTAACATGTCTGTCTGTATGTTATTAACATGTCTGTCTGTTATTAACATGTATGTATGTTATTAACATATCTGTCTGTTATTAACATGTCTGTCTGTATGTTATTAACATGCCTGTATGTTATTAACATGTCTGTGTGTGTCTGTTATTAACATGTCTGTATGTTATTAACATGTCTGTGTGTCTGTTATTAACATGTCTGTCTGTCTGTATGTTATTAACATGTCTGTTATTAACATGTCTGTATGTTATTAATATGTCTGTCTGTATGTTATTAACATGTCTGTCTGTATGTTATTAACATGTCTGTATGTTATTAACATGTCTGTCTGTGTGTCTGTTATTAACATGTCTGTATGTTATTAACATGTCTGTCTGTATGTTATTAACATGTCTGTATGTTATTAACATGTCTGTCTGTATGTTATTAACATGCCTGTATGTTATTAACATGTCTGTCTCTATGTTATTAACATGCCTGTATGTTATTAACATGTCTGTCTCTATGTTATTAACATGTCTGTATGTTATTAACATGTCTGTCTGTATGTTATTAACATGTCTGTGTGTTATTAACATGTCTGTGTGTGTCTGTTATTAACATGTCTGTGTGTCTGTTATTAACATGTCTGTCTGTCTGTATGTTATTAACATGTCTGTTATTAACATGTCTGTATGTTATTAACATGTCTGTCTGTATGTTATTAACATGTCTGTATGTTATTAACATGTCTGTGTGTGTCTGTTATTAACATGTCTGTGTGTCTGTTATTAACATGTCTGTCTGTCTGTATGTTATTAACATGTCTGTTATTAACATGTCTGTATGTTATTAACATGTCTGTCTGTATGTTATTAACATGTCTGTCTGTATGTTATTAACATGTCTGTATGTTATTAACATGTCTGTCTGTGTGTCTGTTATTAACATGTCTGTATGTTATTAACATGTCTGTCTGTATGTTATTAACATGTCTGTCTGTCTGTTATTAACATGTCTGTCTGTATGTTATTAACATGCCTGTATGTTATTAACATGTCTGTCTGTATGTTATTAACATGCCTGTATGTTATTAACATGTCTGTCTCTATGTTATTAACATGTCTGTATGTTATTAACATGTCTGTCTGTATGTTATTAACATGCCTTTATGTTATTAACATGTCTGTCTCTATGTTATTAACATGTCTGTATGTTATTAACATGTCTGTCTCTATGTTATTAACATGTCTGTCTGTATGTTATTAACATGTCTGTCTGTCTGTATGTTATTAACATGTCTGTATGTTATTAACATGTCTGTATGTTATTAACATGTCTGTCTGTGTGTCTGTTATTAACATGTCTGTATGTTATTAACATGTCTGTCTATTCTTAACATGTCTGTCTGTTATTAACATGTCTGTATGTTATTAACATGTCTGTCTGTATGTTATTAACATGTCTGTATGTTATTAACATGTCTGTCTGTGTGTCTGTTATTAACATGTCTGTATGTTATTAACATGTCTGTCTATTCTTAACATGTCTGTCTGTTATTAACATGTCTGTATGTTATTAACATGTCTGTCTGTCTGTTATTAACATGTCTGTCTGTGTGTCTGTTATTAACATGTCTGTATGTAATTAACATGTCTGTATGTAATTAACATGTCTGTCTGTATGTTATTAACATGTCTGTATGTTATTAACATGTCTGTATGTTATTAACATATCTGTCTGTTATTAACATGTCTGTCTGTCTGTCTGTCTGTCTGTTATTAACATGTCTGTCTGTTATTAACAAGTATGTCTGTATGTTATTAACATGTCTGTACGTTATTAACATGTCTGTCTGTTATTAACATGTCTGTATGTTATTAACATGTCTGTCTGTTATTAACATGTCTGTCTGTGTGTCTGTTATTAACATGTATGTCTGTCTGTCTGTTATTATCATGTCTGTCTGTTATTAACATGTCTGTATGTTATTAACATGTCTGCCTGTCTGTCTGTCATCAACGTTACTCTAATACAGACCAACATGTTTGGATGAAATTTCCAGGGAAGGTCAGAAATGACACAAGGACCACCTGATCAGATTTTAGCAGTGATGCAGCTGATAGTCTGGATCCACAGATTGGTTAAAGATTTCTGTGTCATTGCCAGATAGCAGCATGGTGTCACTGTAACCATGACAACCAGTGAACACTACATCAGCTGCCTGCTGGAGTTATACTGGTATTAAACTGGAGTTATACTGGTATTATACTGGAGTTATACTGTATTATACTGGAGTTATACTGGTATTATACTGGATTTATACTGGTATTATACTGGTATTATACTGGTATTAAACTGGAGTTATACTGGTATTATACTGGAGTTATACTGGTATTAAACTGGAGTTATACTGGTATTATACTGGAGTTATACTGTATTATACTGGAGTTATACTGGTATTATACTGGAGTTATACTGGTATTAAACTGGAGTTATACTGGTATTATACTGGAGTTATACTGGTATTATACTGGTGTTATACTGGTATTAAACTGGAGTTATACTGGTATTAAACTGGAGTTATACTGGTATTAAACTGGAGTTATACTGGTATTATACTGGAGTTATACTGGTATTATACTGGAGTTATACTGGTATTATACTGGAGTTATACTGGTATTATACTGGTATTATACTGGTATTAAACTGGAGTTATACTGGTATTAAACTGGAGTTATACTGGTATTATACTGGAGTTATACTGGTATTATACTGGAGTTATACTGGTATTATACTGGTATTAAACTGGAGTTATACTGGTATTAAACTGGAGTTATACTGGTATTATACTGGAGTTATACTGGTATTAAACTGGAGTTATGCTGGTATTAAACTGGAGTTATGCTGGTATTAAACTGGAGTTATACTGGTATTATACTGGAGTTATACTGGTATTAAACTGGAGTTATACTGGTATTATACTGGATTTATACTGGTATTATACTGGTATTAAACTGGAGTTATGCTGGTATTATATTGGAGTTATGCTGGTATTATACTGGAGTTATACTGGTATTATACTGGATTTATACTGGTATTATACTGGTATTAAACTGGAGTTATGCTGGTATTATACTGGAGTTATGCTGGTATTATACTGGAGTTATACTGGTATTAAACTGGAGTTATACTGGTATTATACTGGATTTATACTGGTATTATACTGGTATTAAACTGGAGTTATGCTGGTATTATATTGGAGTTATGCTGGTATTAAACTGGAGTTATACTGGTATTATACTGGATTTATACTGGTATTATACTGGTATTAAACTGGAGTTATGCTGGTATTATATTGGAGTTATGCTGGTATTATACTGGAGTTATGCTGGTATTATACTGGAGTTATGCTGGTATTAAACTGGAGTTATACTGGTATTATACTGGAGTTATACTGGTATTATACTGGAGTTATGCTGGTATTAAACTGGAGTTATGCTGGTATTAAACTGGAGTTATACTGGTATTATACTGGAGTTATGCTGGTATTATACTGGATTTATGCTGGTATTATACTGGAGTTATGCTGGTATTATACTGGAGTTATACTGGTATTATACTGGAGTTATACTGTAGTTGTACTGGTAATAAACTGGAGTTCCTACACTTAGTCAGTGAGCAGCTGATTGCCATTGATGGAGGTAGAACACTGTTTCTTCCTGCTGAGACATTAAAGTGGGTCAACACTGAACTGATAACTTGAGGAAAAAGCAGCGGCTCAGATAAGAAGTTAATAAGTTACTGAATGAACCCACAGTGAAGGCGACGCCTCATGTTTGATGTTCAATTTCTACTATTCAGTCAGAAGCTGCGTATTTTTCTGTTTAGCAAAAACTTTCTCCAACAACAAACCAGCAGATTTCCATGAAACCTTCTGTCTCCCCCCGTCAGGTTTTCATCAGTGAGCTGCTGCTGAAGCTTCAAGGTTTACAGAAGCAGGAGGATCTGCACAACGACGGCATTGACCTGCCACAGCTCCACATCCTCTCCACCCGCTCCCAATCAGCCCACAGGGAGGCGCTGCACTGAGATATCGAGCGTCCCCCGACTGATCCCAAGACCCACAGCACCCCCTACCACTGGAGCAGAAGGAGCTGGTGTATGAAACAAACACACCTTAACCTCTATCCAACATACCCAGAGTCACTCCACCCGAACACCCTGAGGATCAGTACAGCAGCATCGACTAGTACAGTCTGAGAGCCTCAAAACAGCATCGATTAGTACAGTCTGACAGCCTCTAAACTGCATGGATTAGTACAATCTGAGAGCCTCTAAACAGCATGGACTAGTACAGTCTGAGAGCCTCTAAACAGCATCGATTAGTACAGTCTGAGAGCCTCTAAACAGCATCGATTACTACAGTCTGAGAGCCTCTAAACAGCATCGACTAGTACAGTCTGAGAGCCTCTAAACAGCATCGATTAGTACAGTCTGAGAGCCTCTAAACAGCATCGACTAGTACAGTCTGAGAGCCTCTAAACAGCATCGATTAGTACAGTCTGAGAGCCTCTAAACAGCATCGATTACTACAGTCTGAGAGCCTCTAAACAGCATCGATTAGTACAGTCTGAGAGCCTCTAAACAGCATCGATTACTACAGTCTGAGAGCCTCTAAACAGCATCGACTAGTACAGTCTGACAGCCTCTAAACAACATCGACTAGTACAGTCTGAGAGCCTCTAAACAGCATCGACTAGTACAGTCTGAGAGCCTCAAAACAGCATCGATTAGTACAGTCTGAGAGCCTCAAAATAGCATCGACTAGTACAGTCTGAGAGCCTCTAAACAGCATCGACTAGTACAGTCTGAGAGCCTCCAAACAGCATCGATTAGTACAGTCTGAGAGCCTCAAAACAGCATCGATTAGTACAGTCTGAGAGCCTCAAAATAGCATCGACTAGTACAGTCTGAGAGCCTCTAAACAGCATCGATTAGTACAGTCTGAGAGCCTCCAAACAGCATCGATTAGTACAGTCTGAGAGCCTCAAAACAGCATCGATTAGTACAGTCTGAGAGCCTCTAAACAGCATCGATTACTACAGTCTGAGAGCCTCTAAACAGCATCGACTAGTACAGTCTGAGAGCCTCTAAACAGCATCGACTAGTACAGTCTGAGAGCCTCTAAACAGCATCGATTAGTACAGTCTGAGAGCCTCTAAACAGCATCGACTAGTACAGTCTGAGAGCCTCTAAACAGCATCGATTAGTACAGTCTGAGAGCCTCTAAACAGCATCGATTGGTACAGTCTGAGAGCCTCTAAACAGCATCGACTAGTACAGTCTGAGAGCCTCAAAACAGCATCGACTAGTACAGTCTGAGAGCCTCTAAACAGCATCGATTAGTACAGTCTGAGAGCCTCTAAACAGCATCGATTGGTACAGTCTGAGAGCCTCTAAACAGCATCGACTAGTACAGTCTGAGAGCCTCTAAACAGCATCGACTAGTACAGTCTGAGAGCCTCTAAACAGCATCGATTAGTACAGTCTGAGAGCCTCTAAACAGCATCGATTGGTACAGTCTGAGAGCCTCTAAACAGCATCGACTAGTACAGTCTGAGAGCCTCAAAACAGCATCGACTAGTACAGTCTGAGAGCCTCAAAACAGCATCGACTAGTACAGTCTGAGAGCCTCAAAACAGCATCGACTAGTACAGTCTGAGAGCCTCAAAACAGCATCGACTAGTACAGTCTGAGAGCCTCAAAACAGCATCGACTAGTACAGTCTGAGAGCCTCTAAACAGCATCGACTAGTACAGTCTGAGAGCCTCTAAACAGCATCGATTGGTACAGTCTGAGAGCCTCTAAACAGCATCGACTGGTACAGTCTGAGAGCCTCCAAACAGCATCGATTGGTACAGTCTGAGAACCTCTAAACAGCATCGATTGGTACAGTCTGAGAGCCTCTAAACAGCATCGATTGGTACAGTCTGAGAGCCTCTAAACAGCATCGATTGGTACAGTCTGAGAGCCTCTAAACAGCATCGATTGGTTCAGTCTGAGAGCCTCTAAACAGCATCGATTGGTTCAGTCTGAGAGCCTCTAAACAGCATCGATTGGTACAGTCTGAGAACCTCTAAACAGCATCGATTAGTACAGTCTGAGAACCTCTAAACAGCATCGACTAGTACAGTCTGAGAGCCTCTAAACAGCATCGATTAGTACAGTCTGAGAACCTCTAAACAGCATCGATTGGTACAGTCTGAGAACCTCTAAACAGCATCGATTGGTACAGTCTGAGAGCCTCTAAACAGCATCGATTGGTACAGTCTGAGAGCCTCTAAACAGCATCGATTAGTTCAGTCTGAGAGCCTCTAAACAGCATCGATTGGTACAGTCTGAGAGCCTCTAAACAGCATCGATTAGTTCAGTCTGAGAGCCTCAAAACAGCATCGATTGGTACAGTCTGAGAGCCTCTAAACAGCATCGATTAGTTCAGTCTGAGAGCCTCTAAACAGCATCGATTGGTACAGTCTGAGAGCCTCTAAACAGCATCGATTGGTACAGTCTGAGAACCTCTAAACAGCATCGATTGGTACAGTCTGAGAACCTCTAAACAGCATCGATTAGTTCAGTCTGAGAGCCTCTAAACAGCATCGATTGGTACAGTCTGAGAGCCTCTAAACAGCATCGATTGGTACAGTCTGAGAGCCTCTAAACAGCATCGATTGGTACAGTCTGAGAGCCTCTAAAC